>NW_021849707.1:164311-202749 GCF_003651465.1 Formica exsecta | reverse complement strand
AAAAAAAAAAAATAGAAAAAAAAAGACAAAAACACACACATATATATATATATATATATATATATATATATATATGTTTATAATTTATCAGAATCATCAATCAATCTTGTAGGTCATCTCTCGTTAACGCTTCGTTAACGAGAACGTTAACGCAGTATCTTTCCGTTCTTGCGTCGGTTTCGGCCAACCGGTACGCGTATCTAATTAAGTAAACCACGTGAGATGCTATTGCGCCGATTTTCATCACTTCCGGTCCCGGTTAACACTCGTGTCTTACAAGTAGCATTGATTTTTAAACCGCTTATTATCCGATTACCTTGGGTCTTTTTAACGGTCACGCTAATTAAAGGAGACTACGGTCAGCATTGCGAATTAATAAACGACTTTGGGATTCCAGAGTGTCATCAATACGATTTCGCTCATGTCTGTTACCAGTTCGCTCCGTGTATCTTAATTAAGCGTAGCATATAGAAGGCGGAACTCGATATTGTTTCATGTTGTTAATCCATGTATATATCTTCATTAGTAATTAACAAGAAGGATTTACAAAAAAAATTCTAAGAACCAAATAATGTCAGTGGATGTTGGATTTAATATAATCACTTATTTATGGGATAAAGTAACTTATATAAAAGATTTATAAAAAATATTATATGAATTCCTAAAAATTTTGGAGCAGCAGCCGTAATATGAGTAAGCTCCTGGAAAATAGAATAAGAAAATAAATTTCTTTTCTTAAAATGATTTTTTAGTAAAGGACATTTTCTATGCAATGAATCCCTTGTTCCTTACAAGATGTCGCATCTTAATGGCGCGTCGCGTTTGTGCACTTCGTGCTAGGATTATATACGTAACTGTGATATTAAATGAGATGGCTAACCGTCTCCAAGAAGACCTTTCTTCAGTTCTTAACTGGATACTATTAGCCTTGGTCGAGTGAGTCTCCCATAAGCGCTAGAGCGTGATTTATTTTTCGCAAGTGTTCGTAGATAAATTTACTATATTTCAAACTTGCAATTTTTAGACGTGCACCCGTTTACATGTACTACTGCACAAAAGTAAATTCATATGAAACACACACAGTAATCTAGTCTAAAAATTATGCGCGTACGATACATGTGATCTAAGTAATCTCATATCAAATAATTAGAAACGGTAGAATTATTAAGCTCATAAAATTAAATTTTATATAAAAACACTCAATATATTCTCTAGCGCACAAATTAATTTTCTACTGAGAAATAAGCTTTAAATTAAAATATTTTACAAGCAAACGCCTTTATTGATTACGTACGTTCACAAAGTTAAATTTATTGTAAGTTCTTCATTTAGCAAGTGATTCCCTATGTCGATTTTAATAGTCGATTTTTACATTATATTATATATTATTTTACTAAATATCCATATAATATATATTACAAAATGTATTGCAAAATTAATAAATTTATTATTTATTTTATGTATAATTGTACGAGCCCATAATTCGCACGCAGACCGAATTCTGCTGCTCTCATTTTGCAGACAAACAAATTTTATTTTATGCACCTATAAATTCTGTTTTATCGCGCACGATTTTTCAGCGACGGCAGCCACTGAAAAAAAACCGCGATTACACGCATCCCGCGCTCCATGTGTATCGCAAAATTCTGCAATCGGAGCATCACGCGCCTATCTCGTAGGAAGTTTGCGCGAATAAACCAGTTGCCGAGAACCGGATTACATTTTGCGATTCCGTAATTGTCACAAGGCCGCGAGTGTTAATTAATTGAATTGGGCGCTGCCAGAATACATCGATTTGTCGATAATTAATACATTTATACTAAATATGTCTCGCTTTCAATTCGAGCATACAAAGTTCGAGTTCATCTTAAAAGGTCAGTGCAAATGAGAATGAAAAAAAATACTCTCGATTAATCAATCAAAAGAACAATATCATGGATAACGAGCTTACAATTCCTTACGATCAGATAAAACTGTCGAATATTAATTAAATTTTAATTAAATACACAAGATGAAGTTCTACTGCAAAATACTGCATAGTACTGCAAAGTTAATCCATCCGAATATTTTATATTAATTTCAAGAATATCATAATTTATCTCAATCGACCATAAAATAATAATGGGCATCTAAATCTCTTGTTCTTTTAATTTTCAAAAGCAAGTATGTCATTTACAAGTGACCAAATTAAATTATTTGTAATAATAGACGCGGCCAAATACTTATTATTAAATGTATCGCTTTTAGACGTCTTTTCTAAAAAAAAAGAAGCTAATTATGCGATTAATGCCGTCAGAAGGTTTAATGGGTAATTAATGTGCTTCTCTTTAGAGCTACCTTTAATCTCGAAAGGCATAATGGAGTCGCTAATTACATTCAGCTCGCGTGATTACTTCGTGCAAAAAATTAACACGGTACTCGCGCAAGTGGCGACACGTGTACGCGTTTGTTCGCGTTTTAATTCACATACGATCCTTGTTTCAAATTCTTTTGAAGGAACATCTCAATTCTCGTTGTCCTTGAAAACTCATTCTCTCTATATCTGTTTTATCCAATATTTCTTTGACCAAAACGAATTAATTTGTCTAATGCAAATAAAAAATTGCCTTCTTAAATAAATAATTATTTCATTTATAATATCAACTTTTAATATACTTTTCTTTTATAAATTATCTCTATATTTATAAATCTATTAAGTTATAAATAATTTATACATACAATTATAAGTTATTTATAAAGACTAATTCAATTTAGATTCAGACATTTTGATTATATGAATCAAGTTCATTTTGATGTAATTTGTATGTAAATTCCGTGCATTCTCTCTCTCACTTCTCCTTTTTTTCTCGCCTGTAAATTGTATGACTCACAAAATTTTCTCATTTGTCTCATCATCTTATGTTGCATTGCATAAGAAAAAGCGCATAATCGCTTGCAGGAACCGTGATAAGTTAACATTCTGCGCTTGTATAACGAAAGTAGCACTCGCCCGCGATAGTTACGTGCATTGTATATATGTATGTATTTGCCAGGTATACTCGATGTAAGTATAGCGAGCACGGGCTAGATAACGACGGTATCCTTGACTCCAGCCGCGTACATACGTTGACGCGGGCACGTTCCGTATGTGAATGCCACTCCGTATATGAAGGTGCACGCGTCAAGTTTTGCGAAAGCCGGGATAACGTGGCGCGTTTATAATCGATATTATGTAAATCTTTTTCTTAATAAAATAATAAAGCAATGAAATAATCATTATTGATTATTTCATTGCTTTATTATTGATTATTTCTTTGCGCCATTTTATCTTTTTCATTCTTATCTTGTTATAATTCACGCTAGAACGTTTTAAATTCTACAATATCTGCATCACAGTTACAAATAATTAAATCTATATGACATCTGAATTGGTATAACTTAATTTTACAATATTATTAACTTCGTCCGTCGATCTCCAATTTAAAGAAATGATTTATCATCCGATTATTAGAAGCCTCATAAAATAATATTTTAAGTAGCAACAAACGTTAGTAACAGACGACGAGAGAAAAGCCTATCACCGCCATCGACTACGCCCTGGTCGGTGAACGCTATCGACCTCTCAGGGTTCAATCGCTCGTAAAATAGCAATACGCGGGGGCTTACCAGCAGGAGAAGCACCGTGCTCGTGACGGTCGCGTCGACCGATATGCCGTACGCCATTTCTCGAACACGAGGGAGTTCGTCCGCTCTTCTACCAGACCATCCTGGACGCGTCGTCAGCTCGCAGCTCCCCGGGTTCGCCACCCGCGGGGACTCTTCGAGGATCGAAGCCCGATCGATGTTCACTTCCCCACGAGACACAAAAGAAGAAAATCAGAATCACCAGAACAACGCCCTTGAATCGAGCCCCGCTGCCCTTCTCGCTGCAACTGACAATTTCCGACGAGCAAACAGGAAGGACCCTTTGCTCGAAAAATTTTTATTGACAGCTCAGTCGACGACGACAACGGTTAAACGACACGCTAAGCTATCTCTCTCGCGAATAAAGGTCGGATTACGGTTGATCACATTCGCTCTCGATCGTTGCTGTCCGTGTGATCGCTGGCCTTTCGCCTCTCTCGGATACTCCGTCGATCGCTTGTCCGTTGCCGATCTCGTAACGAGGGGGACTGAAAGACGGGCTTGTTGCTGAGGACGACACGGCGCGATGGCCCGTGGCTAGCTCCGGTATGTCGTCGTTCAATAGGTGACGATTATGTGCGGTCCTAACCGTAGCACAGGGCTCGGGCAACTGACAGCGGATCAGAGCCGCGGCACACGGCGCCACGCCGCTCTCACAGCTGATCCGAGAGAGCCGATCGCCTCTATCCGCGCCTCCCCTCCTACCGATCCTTTGCAGAGGGACCACGCTCTACCCTCTCTCTAACGCGCGATTCTCAATCTTCAGCCGCGACGCTCCCTTTGACGATGACACTTTGATTCATCTCAAACGACTTACGGATGCTGCTTGAATAAGCAGAAATGAAGGAACGACGGGTTTCGGTCAAAATTTTGTGTTGACATGTATACTTTATTAGAAATTTAAAATTTAAAATTTAAAATCAATTTCTTTTCTCTCCGAGGCAAAAAATTTAAAATATTTCTTCGATTTTTAATTTTGCTATTCCATTGGCTTCATTTCTAAAGCATTTTTATTTTTAAAATAAGATATTAAGATATTAAGATATTAAGAATCTCTTAATATTTTTAAATTGTTATAATTTTATCGAAAATTTTTACGTATATATTTCTCTAAAATGCAAAGAAATGAACATATTTGACTTCATAGATCAATCTGAAACACATAGAAACTTCTATAAAAATTTAAATTACTAAATATATAAAGTCTCTATCAGGATTAATTGTCATTGTATATATTTGCATCATTTTTAATGAATCTCCGTATTGCTAATAACACCAGGCCGACAAAATAAAATTTTTGTCAAGTAACTCTAATCAAAGTGTTTCTTATAGATTTTCGGCTACAAAAAACAATGCCACTGTCCAAATTGCTCATCATGTCAGGTTTTAAAGTTATTTTAAATTTTAAAATGAGAAATCAGCGATTTTTCATTTTAAAAAACTTTGATTAGAGTTACAAAAATTTTTTTTGTCGGCCTGTGTAATTAATCTTTATCTCCATTTACACACATACACATCAAACCTTTTTCAAAATTACAAAACTATAAAAAATGCCCTTAATGGTTGAAAAGATATATCTTTCTTTGCGCTCTTTCGCAATTGGACATATACGAGTCCGCCAGTTCGGTCAGAGAAAATGTAATTATAATTAATGTTTGAGAAGAATAATTCATAAATATTAATGCAAAATCCACGTACGTCACACCTGCGTCCCGGATTTGCAGATATTTCGCTGTCGGTTTTATGATATTGCAAAAAAGAATGGCGTATTAAAGCACGTTAATTAGCCGTGTTGCATTCGTTACCGTAAACCGAAGGTCGCGAGCTATAGACGCTCTATAAAACCTTCATGTTCTGGAAAAACGGATCCACGTACCCTTAACAGCATAAGAACTTCTTTTAAATATTATTCATATAATCTTTACACTTATAATCAAATTATGATTTAAAATCTAATTACACTTCAAGATATTTAATTACTTCTGAAAGAAAAATGACATCCCATCAAACTTTTGTCGAGAAAGAAATATCTCGGAATTCATTAAAGGCTACTCTGATGTAATATGTAGTAAGTCTTACAAAATATTTGTATCTCAAAGAAATGTAGCGAATCATTTGATTGAAATATTCTTTCTTAATCACGCAATGGGAATAACCAATAATTTGATGACTAACAAAAGATCGTTTGTGCACGAGTCATTTTCGATCGCATCATAATTCGTACGTATCTACTATTATCCGATAACTCCTGTTTAGTTTTGTATTTTGCTAAATTTGATATCGCAGACATATCATTATGGTACCCGCAAAAAACCACTCATAGGCAAAAAAAATTCGTAATTTTATAGACTCCATAATCTCTCCTAATTACCCAAAATTGCAAGTTTATGTTGTATCTTAAATTATCTGATACCTGTCACTTAGTTTTATTATATTCGATACCATGTGGTATTATATGTCAAAAATATGATACAAGAGAAGAGAGTCCCAAATCTCGAAGACGGATCCTTTTTAAACGTCAAAGAATAAGATATTCAATCTTTCAAAATCATTTTTGGCGATCGAAAATCAGAGAGGGCGGTTTCTCGACATGCAAAACTGATTGCAGGTTCCACGCGTCGAAATTCCCGGAATGACACGCGGCACAATATTTCGCTGGCGTACGTTACGATACAGAATGATGATGACGATGACTGGTGGAGAGTACAAAGAGCATTTAACAAAATCCTTGTGCAACGGGCGCGGATGAATAACCGACCTTGCGAATGAGCGGGACGACCTTCGTGGTGGCGCGTTCGCGAAGAGACGAGAATGTATCCTATCTTCTTCGGGTTTTTCACGCCGGACACGAAAACGTTCCGTGAAACACGGCTCAAGTTACATCGGGCTTTTAGATCGAGTCCACGTTCGGGCACACATACGGGGACGCGACGTGAGCCAGCATGGAATCACTTGGGACGTCCGCTCGCAATGATTAAGCGTATACGGATTTATCGGCGCCGTCCCGACGCGATATTATTTTTGCGATTTCATCCGGCTACTGCTTGGTTAAAAGGCAATACTTCGTGCTTCGGAATTCGTATTCAAGACTGCAATCAACTTATTTTCCAATTATACCCACTTTCAATAATATGCTCGATCAGATTTATAGCTTTTCGCGAGAATTTTGTTTTATCAAAAATATTTGAATAATTTTCAAGTTAATCATATATTTATCTCATCATCAAAAAATACAATTAATATTTTATATACAAACAAATTTAAAAAGTCGATTTTTAAAAATTATTTTGCGCTGTGAAAGGAATCAATACCTTACACAAAAAAAAATAAGAATTTTTCTGAAAATCTTAATTTTTTTTTAAAATCCCTAAAATTGCAAGAAATTGTAAGATTCGGATTTTTCTGTAAACGAACGAAAAATTTTGAACGGAATTTTCTCAAGATATTGAAACGAGCCATCGATATTTATATCCTACTGTTTATCGATTCGTTCCTCGTGATGGTGTATTCACGAGGATCGTCGTGCCTCTATAGAACAGCGCTATACGATACATAATGCGCACACGAGCCGCTAAATTTCCACTTTATCTGCATTATTCGCGTGCCTCTGTGGCCCGGTCGTCTGTGCGGGGGCCTCTTCGAAGGAATCCGATCGAGAATGTGGTGGCCAGGTCTTATATCGGAGGTCAACTACGACCTAGGTATATCCGCGCGCGCATTGTTCCCGCGCGAGCGGCGGCATTGTTTCGCGATTTCGCCGGCAAAAGGTCAAGATACAGAGGACCAAACACGGGAATCCGTATCTCGCGCCCGGAGAAACAAGAAGGGCTTTTAAATGTCCCGCACAAAAATTGCCGCTGCCGGATGCTTGGACGATACCATCGCGGCGAAGCGATATTTTTTCAACCGTATCCAATAAATTATTACAAACGTGTAAAACACTCGAGCAATTTCTGTCGTAAAACGAATAATCATCGTTCAATTTATCAAAATACGAAAAAGAAAATATAAGAGAATATATTATTAAAAAAAAAAAAAATAGTGATCTTATTACAAAATATTGCAAATATATGATAAATACAAAAATAAAAGATGTAAGATGGAAAATACAATGGATAGATAATTTCAAAGAATAATTTGATTTAATGTGGTCTTATAGATCAGAGCGAGAAATGGATGAAGAATAACAAACGATTCTTCCTGTTTAAACATGCGGTGTAGCATCGACGAAAAGTCCGAACAAGAGCCGTCAGTCTCGCCTACGGTCCAGTTGCACGCCGTAAAAACTCGTATTTATTCTCGGCGCATTCTTCGCGTTCGCGCAGACGATGTAATTGCATTCCACGGCGACTACAATGTATCTGTAAGTCATTCGGCTCGCTCTCTCAGAGAGGCCAAAATATTGATCTCCGCAAAAGAGGATTCGTTTAGCGACAGAAAAAAATTTGAATCTTCGAGACTTACAAATAAATTGCATTTGAATGAAATATACCATCCTAATATAAAGTAAACCATCCTAATATAGAAAGAAGCACGTTTATGATAATACACTAAATAAGATAAAAGAGATAACAATGCAAATCTGTCAAATTTGATTCACATTTTGTGCAGCTTTTATTATCCTTGTCGCGTGCGTAGCTTTTTTCCGTCTTATAAATATCTATATAAATACTAAATACATATATATATATATGTAATATAGTATGTAAGAAATATATAAAAATCTGCGGCAAATTGTTGCGCATGCATTCACGAACGATGCATCGGACAAGCAAATGTTCGGGCGATAATGTCCGCGCAAAGTCATAAATTTCGTGGCCGGACGATTTAAATCGCGACTTTATTTCCCAAATGCGACATGTATTCAGCAAAATTATTAAACGAGGACTGTTTTAGCAGGCTCACGGGATATCATTCATTGCAAGATGATTACTATTAAGCTGGCATAGCCATTGTATATGAAAAGAGGCAATTTTGAAATAATTTCTCTCAGGCAAATCCGACTATAATTTTTGATCAAATATACAGTAACTTAAATATCATGAAATAACTTAGATATGAACGAGCATTCATTTACGGGAATACTACTTTTTTACGGGATGGATTTCGTTTCTAGCGCATATTACACCAGAAAAAATATTCGTGTCAAGGTTTCAGGGAACATTAAATCGCTGAAGAGCGTATCTTATTCGGCGATTATGGCATCTTCGTTTTCTGAATCATCGTGACATGTCGTCGTCTACCGTGATTCCCGGACCTTGGAATCTGTTCGATTTCGCGTTTGGTCGAGCATCGAACGTGTCATCGAAGGCTGCCGCGGTCATGGATCTCGCGGAAAAAAATCAGATAGCTATGCAAAACAAATGTATCGCTGGATTTTGAGAATACAGTTATTAATTGAACGACAAGATAGTAGGATAAAAAAATCGATCGAGTCGTCTATTTATTGATTCCTTTGAAAATATACATCGCAATCAAAATACAACGCTTAATGTTATATTGTCAAGAAATAAGAACTCATCAAATAGTTTCAGAAAATTGTTGTGAGAAACTATACTCCGTGAGAAACTAATCTGCAATAGATGTTTCTTAGTTTCGACGAATAGATGCTGACAGATCTATATAAAAAAAAAATTATCGCTATCGGCTCGTGGAATATTTTCCAATTATACGCATACGGAGACACATGCACAGACACATGTAAGTGGATATGGAATAAATGCGAGAAATCAAGCATTGAGTATTTCCAATTTTAATAGGATATTACGTTAGACACGTCTGAGATGGCCTTGAATAACGCGACATTCAAATAAACTTTCGCTTTGCGTACCGATATCCGATGATTCAACGAAAAGTAACTTAATTACGTCCAACTTGACCGCGAATAGTCCACGAAGCTGAATCAGTCTGCAATACTGTAAACTTTTGTGAAATAACGTACCGGACTTTCGAATATCGATTGCGTTACGCTTCGGTGTGATATAGCATAATAAAGTTTAGATCTTAAACTCAAATGCAATCATTGACGAATTGATCACATCATGTTCTATTTTTGATCAGTTAATATAATCTCTATTAAAATAATAAAATTGATTTCTTTTAGCCGATTAATTTTAAGAAACGCTTAAAATCAAATTTTTAATTGTTTTTATTATAGACGTGGATATATTTTTAAAATAATGTCTTTGCCTTTTCGTCAGTCATTATGTTGTTTTAAGAAGCTAAAATACGTATCTCTATGCACACTGTCAGTAACGTAGCGTTGTACTTTGTCAGTCTGTATAAAAAATGGTGACGCATACAAGGTGCAGTTGCATATACGAAGTCGGGGCGACTCCGCCACGGGCTATCTGTAACCATTAAACGAGCGAAACGCCGGCTTGTTATAAATGGCGATGCATTCTTGAAATTAATTGGCACGGGGATGTAAGACCGGATCTTCCCGCCGGCCGACGGGTCCCCCTGGTCGGTCTCGTGACACTTTTCGTTATGTTTTCGTGAATCCCTACGTAAGACGGTAGCAAGTCCCGGATCGGAGATTGACATTAAGATTGGCGCTCAGCCTTTAATCGGATAGCTGTATCTTCGTAGAACGGAGAGCGATGTCGCGTATGTATGTGTGCAATTACATGTGTATGCGTTCAGAATTATAGAGGTATGTACAGACATTATAGCAAGAATCATACGTGTAAATAGCACAAATTAAATAAGAAAGACACATACATACATATCGAAACGTGCAAATAACTTCAGATATTCAAAAGCTGATAAAAACAATAACTAAATTTGATTGTGTCAAATTATTTGAATTAATAATTATTAAAACGAGAAGTTAAACATATCTTTAATTTTCTATTATCTGCTAATTCATTGTGTTTTCTTATCGGATCTTTGTTGCCCAAAAACAAGTAATATTTTTCTTTATTTCTGGTATTTATAATTGAAGGAAAGTGCGAAATGCTCTTTTAATTTCATAAATAAATATTTAATATCTGTAAAATTTTTTATTGATTTTTCAAGAAAATTTGTAAGCAAATCAGTGACGACTTTTATATCGAGATCGCATTAAGATTAAGAGCGAGCTCGTAAAGAACGCGATTAGCGTCAGTCGCGAAGGCGTTCTCGCGGGAATGTGCCTGCTGGAGCAGTTAATAAAATCAATGCGAGTAAGTACGTGGAGAAGTGGCAAGATGCTCGCGACGGCCTTGTCGTTTCGGTAAACATCAATGATAAATGGGAATGAGTCTGTTAAATCGCGGCGAATTCGAGACGGCGTGCAAGGCCACTCTAAATGAAGACGCCTTTTTAAAATCGACCTGCAATATGCGCAAAAAAGCAATCCGGCTCTCTTCCGCGATATACACATATATATATACTTTGCATTATATAATATATTTTCATATAACGGCGCCAACCGTGTGAAACGGTAGCGATCCGGTTGGGATTCGATCAAGATTGCAACCGGGGGATAATAATAAATTCGTAGCATTTACAAATGAAATAATATGTCAACTAAAATTCGCGTTTGTCAACTTACACGACAATGAATTGATGACACTATTAGATGTGTGTCAAACAGTTTTTTAAAATATTGTAAATAAGACGAAATTTGACAACTAGACAGAGTTCACAAACTATCGTAAAAATCGTAAAAAATTATAAAAAGTAGCATATCTCTTTAATTGTGCAATCAACGATGATTAAGTTTCAAATTTGGACGCTTTTCTAAAGAACGATATTTTTTACAAAAGAATAGAAAAAACGCATTGGCCAACGACGAAGAAACGTTTTAATCTTCCGCACGTTGCCATGGCAGACAACGACATTTACGTGGCCACTACCGAAATGCTGAATTTTTGTCCTCTCACGCGTGTTTCGTCCCTCTATAAATAGTACTAATGCTCGAATGAGAATGTCGGGGGTGGATATCACCATGGATTGGCCCAAGTGTCGATAAACTTTCTTATATCTCTCTGATCCTTTTAACGTTCACGATTAGGTCCACCTCCGGTCTAAAGAAACAACCACCGCACGCTCTAATATACGTTGCCTCTTATGACTAAAATAGAATTTCACGGAATTCCGATGCGCATTCCGACCAAAGCCCTGAAACTCTGAGCCCTTTCCACGTCCCATATGTTCGTTTCCTAATTTTGTGTGTAAAAAAACGCAGCGATAGAATTAAATACGTAACATGTTCACATATCTTTTTCTTTACGTCACACAGAATATCCTCCAACATGGATGATAATCGACTGATAATAAACAGTTAGTTATGGAAGATTTAAAATTAAGCGTTTAACTTTTGTTTTAATAAGAAACATAAAAGTTAAATATAATAAAGAATAATAAAGAATTAAACTTTCTGTATCATTTCCTGCTAATATAATCTAAAAGATAATAATATAAATTCTAAAATCTGTAATGAACAATAAAAAAAGTGTATCACACGATTTTATAAATATATTACATAAATAATAGAGGGATAATTTTAGAACGACTGAACGTAAGTACTGTATGTTCTAATTTATAAATTTATCTAACTGTTTTAATTGATCAAAATTTATAAAAAAAATACTCTTTTTGCTATATATACATATATCAAGTAACAGTAACTTCCCAATTACAGGTCTTGGAAACTGATTCGCATTATTGCGATTGTAAATTGACGTGTCCCTGGAAACCTGCTCTTGTGATCGTGGATATTGTACTCGCGCAGGGATTAACATGTCAATCTATGGCATCGAGAGACATTGCGAATCGTAACCGGTTCAATTTCTGCGATCAATATTGTTCCGTATAATTCGGAATGTCATTTACGAGAGGCGCGCGGAGATCTGCATTTTTTACAAGACCAACCGGTAGTTACACCCCTCGACACAAGACGAGGTACACGATCTGAGATCGAATTTCTGTCGGACCTCAATGCGACGGGTGATTTTTCAACGGTGCGGAAAAAACCGAACGCGGCGACGATCGGTCGCATTTAATTTGCATAATCCTCCACGACTGTTCGCTATTTCTTTTTCGTGCTCCTCGCCATCGTGACTCGTGATAGGTAAAGCGCTATGTACGGAACGATTGACTTGCAATTATTATATTAATCTGGAGTGATACAATTCTGGCAAATGTAAATTCTTGTTTAAGAAAAATACAATGCAAGAATTTATTTATCTTTTTTTTTTGAAAATCTTTTTACATACTAAAATTTCTATAGAAATTATGTCAAGTTAAAGTATTATATTGAATCATTTCTAAATACATTAATATTTAATGGCTATGTTAATTATGACGTCTAATTTATATTTCTGTTTGTTCGATTAATATTAAGACGATTAGCATAAAATAAACACTATGCTACTATCCCGATTGTACGTGCGCGAATAATGCTTTCTAATTATTAATTTTATTTGCCATTAATCATTGCATCATTATACATATAAATAACGCTTCATTACATGTGTTGTACATTAAACGACGAGATGTATGCAATATATAAAATAATGTACATTACAGTGAAAAGACATATAATAAGAGATAATTGGACGAGCTTAATTTACATAGCGTAATCAACGAGAACAAGTTTACATTATTTCTTACATGTAAGTATGATGCGAAAATGTTGGCAAAAAACATATATTTAACAACCTATCTACATTATGCTGCACTTTATTACATGAACTCATTTATATTCCGGCAAATTAAAAACGGCGCGTCGGCGAATTTCTCTTTGCTAGCCTTGATTCCTCGTTTATAAGATAGATGAGAAGCTTCATGTAACAGAATGCGAATCCAATGTCAGACAGATAATCTTAAAAGTTTATCAACGTTAGGTTTCTTAAATATGCGGCCACATCTCGTTCTTTATTACAGTCTTTATTACCGCGAAAAATGCTATGGAGTCGAGTAAAATCTCACGAGGCAATTTGTTTTGTTCCTAAAATGTCGGATAAAGCACTTTCAATTAAATTAACCGGCAATTTCACCGCATCTATGCGACGATAATCGCATATCTTCTTTAATTTGACAAAAGTGATATTCATTGACGGTAGCAGAATCACGTTGTAGTAAAAAAAAGGCTTCTTAAGCAAGATCGTAAAAAAGATCAAGATAATACAATCTGAAAATAGAATATCCTCTAAATGCGATAGCGACGATCACCCGTGGAGAAAACGACCGTAACAGAGGGTGGCAGCGCGTGGCAATTAATTAGCATAATCTACAGCCGAATATATCGCATCTATGTACGATCATTAACGCGGGGTAAGAATATCAAAAAGCTACGCGGCGCCGGATCGTCCCGTTGTACGTTTTGTGAATTCGAAATTCCGAGATAATCCGACGAAATCCTAATGAAAAGAACTCGAAGTCAACCAAGATCAAAATCGCCAAAAAGAAGATTGACCGATTATCTGCCACGCGCTTCACATAACTTTATAAGAAAAGAGCAACTTGCAAAAAGTAAACTTCTTTACGTGATTTAAAAATCTGTAATTTAAGTTCAAATATATTTTGACAATAAGACACCTTGCAATAACGACATTCAGTCGAATCGTAAATGAACTTGATCCACTTGAAATTGCCTGTCATATTTAAATGTATATACACTTGTACATTTAAAAAAAATTTCCTTGGTGCACTTGAATGAAATTTCACAGAGTGCTCGATAAAATATTTTTATAAATAATCCAACGCGTGCGAGAGAGAGAGAGAGAGAGAGAGAGACACATATTGCTTATTAATAATGCTTTTCTTGGATATCGCACAGTGGTTAAGGCTGAAAATATTTCAGAACGATCGTGTTTAAATTTCTTAAAATCGTCTTAAGACTTTCGTATGATAATCCGGAATTTTTGTTGTACCTATTGTTTGCGCCATCGAGGACGAATATCGTACGTACACCATAATCATAATTTTAGCGCTTCATGGTCTCTTAATCTCCTATACCGTGACCAAACTCTCGACGCGAGCTTAAATAGATATATGAAATTACCGAAGCAAGATGAAATTATAGTGCCATGTTTTAACATTGCTTCTATTATAACGATTAAAAAAATACGTTAAATGCGCGCAATAAAAAATTTACATATTACTGCTATCCTTGAGAATAGTTTCGTTCCTTGCAATTTATGACAATTCTATTCTAAGTAACCACAGTTGTAAAGTAAGCCGTATATTTCTTCGACAAGAATTATGTTGTCCTTTATCGCCGCGTTCCTCTTCTAGCAGCGTGACGTGCCGTTTTTTCAAACGCTTAATAATCGCTAATTGGCGCTCGGACGACCAACCGGAATCATAAACGGCCTGATTTATTAACAACGGGAAGTTCAAGATTTATTTATGTCCGACACGCCCGTACGCGAGCTCGAAGTGACCACAATGCGGATATATTGTTAAAAGCTACGATATATTCTCTCTCTCTTTCTCTCTCGTCTTCTTTTCTCTTTCTAAGACAAATGCCTTGATATAGATTCAATCCTTCGTGCAATCGATTGTGATGTATTTTTCGGACGACTAACAATCGCTAATTGGCAGCTTCGTACATGCGCGGAATTGACACTAATATATTATTGGCGTCGCCCTCGTGAAGAATCGTTCATTCGCGGCGCCGAGACAGAACACATTCAATTGCAGGTGCGACTTAATTACAAATGGAATATGGCGCGGGACGAACAATAATTGGCTCTCGACGATGATGTATCGGGACGAAATAATTTGAATAAAGTCGAACCAGCTATGATTCATTCTTGATTCAAGAGCTCGAATCGACGACAATTATAGCTTTGATTATCAGTGGCAGGAAAACCTTGAAGACAGCCTTCTTTGACGGTCGGAAATTTTCATTATTTACAACGGCTCGCGCCGTTGTAAATTACATCGCCGGTACGGAGCTCCCCTCGCTGCGTGCGAGAAGATGCTGCCGCAGATGGCTGCCGATGATACAGGAATAAATAGCACCTGACTCGTTATACGGAAATCATGCAACTGGCATACGGCTGCAATGTTAATCGAATTGTTTTATTATAATACAGCATCGCTTCTGTAGTTAATTACGACGCCGAGCGTCGATTATGTCTCTGCGACTGTGTGACTGAGACTCCCGTAATAATCAAGTCCAGGCCATCATCTCTTTTTTGATTTACCGCACGTGAGAAATTATGCAGATTTGTAATCATTTAGAAAAGAAGTCATGCTTAAAAACCTCTGTGATATTTGATTTACATTAACTCTATTATTACAGCGGAACGAAAAATGTTTTGCATACATCTATTAATATATAGATAGCCTTTAATAAAGAAGATAACACAATTATTTAATAATATCTTTCTCTCTCATTGTATTTTTATCACACAGTAATATCTTGAAGAAAATTTGTGATGATCGCTAATTATTGCGATTTGTTTCCTCTGATATTGTCGATGTAAATTACATTAATCGGGTTTGAATTATTGGGATGTAATAAAATGTGAGATATGTGAGCAAGAGAACAGTGGCAGTTGTAATAAATTATGAACAAAAAAAAGATAATGGTTTAACAGCTGGTTTTTTATTCGCAAAAATTAATTCGCGAGCAGAAGCAAAAAAGGCAAATTTCTTTGACAAAAATGTATTCATTGTCGGAACAATTTTTTTTCGTTTGAAACGAAATGCGTGCTAAAGTGCATCGACAGCCGCATACCTATGCCGTTTAAGTTTTTAATATGATGACACGCTGACGCTTATTGCGATGGTGCTCGGAATAAGAGGTATGCAAGATATATATGATGGGATATGCGATGATAAAATAAACGGAATGCATGCATGGATGATAATTGCCCTTTCATTATGCGTCAGCTTAATCTGTTTTATGTGACGCTTCAATTTCGTATATCATACTCGGCGAAGCGAGGGCGCGCAGCGGGTGCATGAAAAATATCCCAAAAAGACTAACAATAAGTAATCAAGGTTTGCGAATTAAAAACGGAGAAACGAGCAGATGTTAATATATGAGCACGTCCACTGTCACTTTCATCATCGCAACGTAAGCTATTGGCAAAAGATAGCAAAATGCAAATAGAAAATGATAGTTTTCCAAAATAATCGTATTAATCGCAGAAATAAAAAGTAAGAGGAACACTGATTCTTAAACGCACACTAAATAATTTCACAAAAATATTGTTACGTCCAGTAGACTCCACGACAGGTATAAAAACATAATTCGCTATAATTATTACAATTAACAATTAAATAAATTTTGATAAACAATACAAAACTGTATCGCAATAATAGTTTTTTATCGAAGCGCGTATTTCGCGCGATTATTTATTATTTCAAATAAAAATCGAACGGACAGGAATACAAATTATTATTTCGTTGCGATCTTTACGTATAATAATTATTTCTCTAACAATGCTTAGAAACAGATATATTTTGTCACTTTAAATTTTTCGCCGATCTAAATTTAATTTATTATTCAGATTGAAATCGCGCAATAAGATACGAATCTCAAGATCGAGTGATTAACGTAATGAAAGGCCTAATAATCGTTTAATTAATAATTAATATATAATTTAAAACAATGTATAATTTGTCTTCGAACATAAAAAATCTTATTTTTCGTTTGAAAAATATGAATTGAGTTTGAGCCTATCGATTGATCGCCTTTTGCAGCAAAGCCGAGATGAAAGCCTGAGGTTGGGTGTTTATTCTGCATTGCAGTGCCGGTACCTCACGGTCTAATGGCGAACTTCATTCTCTTTCATTGACCAAGACATGTAAAAAATATTCGCGGTCGAATATACAGTAGCGATATAATGTTATCAACTCGTCCACCGTTCGCGGATTTCATCGATAACAATTTATCTTCCACAACTGTCATACTCATTAAAAATTGCCTATTATTATTTAATTGAGTCAGACTTATATTTTTATCTTTCATTAATCACATATTATATATATTAAATACTTTATCATTATTTGAATAATAAAATTCTTTTTCACGAAAAATATGCGCATTATATTTAAAAAAATTTTATGATGGTATCTTTAATAATATATTGCGTGAGAACAATGTAAACCAAAGTCACACTTATGCAATGTCTCTTAAGAAATAGTTGTACGCAATCGATTGGTATTGCGAGTGGAAAGCTCGACGGAATTAAAATTGCTTTCGGTCTCGGAATTGCCGCATCAATTCGCAGGATTTCGCGAAAAGCGGATGTTCATTGTCTTCATCGACGTGGTCACTCACGTGGCGAGAGCTGTCGCATAAGAATTATACCTCTTACGGCATACGCATATTGCATAAAGATAACGAGTATCACATGCGATCAATGAGACGGGCAATAAACTCTCTAGTTACGGCTGTCACTCAATTGCGACGGAATTCCGTCTGCTTTGTTTGTCATTGCTCAAATGTAAATTCCGTAGCACTGTCCTCGCATACTTTCACCGTTATGTTCCGCAAGAACAATCGTTATATTTCCTTACAATAACTTGTTGTTTTCGCAGAAAGGCAATTATTTTTTAAATAATCTTTCCTTTTGTTTTGCGATTGTCTGTCTTTATTTTTAAATTTAATAATTTAAGAAACTGGTAGAAAAAAACAATAAAAAAATAATAATTGAGAAAATAGCACTATCTAAAATAAGTAAAACAATAATTAATAATGTTTCTAAAAAGAAAGAGAGATATTTATAAAAATTTGCTCGAAATTTAATAACGTAAGGATATCATCTATTTAAATCCGGGATGACGTTATTAAAAGTAAGAGATAATTAGCGGCGCAATTATTAGTGCGATCGACACGTTATTATTTCCACACCATATGATTCTCACAGGCGAGGTGTTCGATACAAGATGGAAAAAAAGCGGTACGCTTCACTATATTGCACCGCGATATTCCGCATCACCCTTATTACTGCCACGCTAAATGTCAAGAAGTTCTCTTCTCTTATATGATCGGGAAAGTTCTGGTTTAAGCTAACGATTCGTATAATTACATAATCAATTCTCATCGTTTATACGATTGTGCACAAAATGTGAAATCGCTACAATAATCTTATTTTTTAATTTTGAGATTATTACTACGATAAAAATGACTTGGAGATTAACGCTATGATAATCTCATTTTCGCAATATTGCTGAAAAGATATTCAATTCATCAATACGATCCATTTGTTAATAAGTATGTAATATATAAAAATGTGAAAAGAATAATTGATATACTAGAAATAACTTGTTATTTTTTGTGATATAGAAAAATTAAAGTAAATTTTCATAAACAAAATATACAAAATAAATTTACAAAATTTATTATGTTATTATTAATTATATAAGATATACAAAATTTATTACTGGGAGATATATTACAAAGAATACACTTTCCAATCATAAAATTTAACTTTTCCAAAATGTTGTATGTCTGAATATTTTGTCGATGGATAGTTAACATTACATTTAAATACCAAAAATCAATAATTAGTAATTAAAAAGTTCTAGAAAAAAGTAATTAAATAATTAATAATTAAAGCGTTGCTATCTCTCTGCAGCGTTGGTTTAGTATTTAGCGTTAAAATCTCCGACATTGAAGTCTCCGCTGTTGAAGTCTCCAGCGAAAAATATATCTTGCAAATGCAGACATCCTTGAAATGAAAATACATGAGAGAGTCTTATATTGCAAAACTGCATTTCTGAAAATCAAGGGCAATTTGCGTGGTCAAGGGCTTCCTCTGACGGCGCGTTATACTTGCATGTTCGCCGGTTATTTAAGCAATATTGAGATGGAATTACTTATCGTCAGTCTCACAATATGTATCCCACAAGGTAATACATAATTTCCCGTCTCAATTTTTCCTCATACACTGAAAAATATAATAGCACAAAATTATTATAATAAAGTACTATCTTCCTTCATTGACTAGTCATAACAATCATTAAATATCAATAATAGCATAAGTGAAAAGTTTCATCGTTTAATAATATCAGAATGTTATTTATACTTTGCACGACAAAAGAGTTCAAGATATCCAAGATTTGTTATTGAGAATAGAGAGGAAATACAAACATATAATTGACATAAGAAGCAATTAATGCTAATATATGATAATATCAAAAAGACAGTACAAGGAAACCTGTTCAGTTTATGTATTTGAATATATTAACATATTCGAAAGTTAGAAAGAGCGAGCAATAACTCTGAACCATCTCTATAGTAATTTAAATCTGCGATTATCGTAAAAATACACTATGCCTATCACAATATACCGTAACTAAATAATCATCGATTCGTCATCGCCACCGTTATTTGTGCATTAGGTGGCGAAAGAGATTGCGTCATAATGCGAGTGAAAATTGGAAGTTAAAAGATGCAAACAGAAATTTTCAATCTCTTTGTATGGCAAACCCGCGTACTGAGATCGGTGCTGAGGTTGAGGCGGAGGTCGGGCCCATGGGCGGGCCCCGCCGCTCCCGAAGGGGGCCTATATAAGTAGACTCGCTCAGCATTATAACGCGATCCAACACAATCACTTCTGCCTCATCAACAACCAGACATGCATCCTCCCGTGAGTATCGTTTTTTTTTTCTTTTCTGTCTCATTTGTTTTGCTTATTCACTATATTAATGTTACACGGTGTTATGATTGAGTGCATTAATTAGTATATTATTTTAGAAATTTGACCGCAATTTTTATAAAATTAAAAATCCTTTATTCTGTAATTTAAAAAAATATACGGTTTTAAAAATCATATTAATTTTATTATAAAAAATAATATATATAAACGTGATATGTTTGTGTACGTGTGTAAAATTTATCGTATTGTAAATATTATATATTGTATATTATAAAACTGTTAATATTTTTAAGTGCATCTTCTTGATAAAGGAAAAATCTCATAATGACTACGTTTAATAATATATATGATATAAACGTGATATGTTTGTGTACGTGTGTAAAATTTATTGTATTGTAAATATTATATATTGTATAATATAAAACTGTTAATATTTTTAAGTGCATCTTTTGCACGACAAAAGAGTTCAAGATATCCAAGATTTGTTATTGAGAATAGAGAGGAAATACAAACATATAATTGACATAAGAAGCAATTAATGCTAATATATGATAATATCAAAAAGACAGTACAAGGAAACCTGTTCAGTTTATGTATTTGAATATATTAACATATTCGAAAGTTAGAAAGAGCGAGCAATAACTCTGAACCATCTCTATAGTAATTTAAATCTGCGATTATCGTAAAAATACACTATGCCTATCACAATATACCGTAACTAAATAATCATCGATTCGTCATCGCCACCGTTATTTGTGCATTAGGTGGCGAAAGAGATTGCGTCATAATGCGAGTGAAAATTGGAAGTTAAAAGATGCAAACAGAAATTTTCAATCTCTTTGTATGGCAAACCCGCGTACTGAGATCGGTGCTGAGGTTGAGGCGGAGGTCGGGCCCATGGGCGGGCCCCGCCGCTCCCGAAGGGGGCCTATATAAGTAGACTCGCTCAGCGTTATAACGCGATCCAACACAATCACTTCTGCCTCATCAACAACCAGACATGCATCCTCCCGTGAGTATCGTTTTTTTTTCTTTTCTGTCTCATTTGTTTTGCTTATTCACTATATTAATGTTACACGGTGTTATGATTGAGTGCATTAATTAGTATATTATTTTAGAAATTTAACCGCAATTTTTATAAAATTAAAAATCCTTCATTCTGTAATTTAAAAAAATATACGGTTTTAAAAATCATATTAATTTTATTATAAAAAATAATATATATAAACGTGATATGTTTGTGTACGTGTGTAAAATTTATCGTATTGTAAATATTATATATTGTATATTATAAAACTGTTAATATTTTTAAGTGCATCTTCTTGATAAAGGAAAAATCTCATAATGACTACGTTTAAAATAATGAATTCTAAAATAGCAGTGGATTAGTGATTAAATTCTTATAGATAAAAAAAGCAACGTTTATATTTTTTTGCGAAGAAATGGATTAATGAACGATGAATTTCACGTAACTCATTTATTCATTAGAAAAACGGAAATACGTAAAAAATTACTGTTTGATAATAACAGAAGTGCGCGTCGTCGTCGCGTCATTCCGACTTTCCTCAAAAATACGTGCACGATGCTTTTAGAAAGTGATCCGAATGCCAAAGTTTTTATGCAAATTTGTGTCACCAGGTGCTGTTTCTCTTGTTTTGCCTCGGCCTTGCGGTCGCCCAGCACAATCAACCGTATCAAGTGACTACACCGGTACCTATTTTAAAACAAATAAACAAGTAAGTGTTAAGATTATGTGCTTAATATTATATAATTGCATAAAAGCGAGAATGCAACGAGTATCTTTGAATTCTTTCGTTGCAACAATTATTTTATCATGTATAATGATAATATGTTATCTTCATAATTTTCTTTTTTATTAGTTTATATTTTTATCATTCTCTGATGAATGAGAAAATCGACAATTCGCAATATTTGTGTTTTTAGACACAACGAGGACGGTAGCTACAGTTATGGCTTTGAAGCAGCAGACGGCTCGTATAAAATCGAATCGAAATATCCGACCGGCGAGGTTTACGGCAAGTACGGCTTTGTGGATGACTCCGGAAATTTACGTGAGATCGAATACGGCGCGTCCAGACGCGGCTTCGAGCCGGTCGGTCCTGGGATAAACGTGCCCCCGCCAACCTTGACCGGCAACAGCATCGCCGGCGCTGGGAACGAGCCCGAGGATGACGGACAATACCGCGAAGACCCGTCGATTTATCATACCGATCTGCGTTACACCAACGGAGAACGTTACGAATCAGCGCCTAAACACAGGCAGCAACCGATCACCTACAATCCGCCGCAGCAGATCGCGCCGGCACCGGTACCGGTAGCTTACAATCAATTAAGGTGAGCAATCGCAATAAACTTTAACGTAGAGATTTGAAAATTTCAATCATAATTTTAATGCAAAATTCTTTGACAGGTCGATATTTTATTATTAATATTGTCATTAAAATATACTCGCAAGAATTTACAACATTTATTTTAAATTAAGAGAATCTAGAAATTAATATGAAAATCAAATTTATCAATCTTAGATTAAAATGCACGCTCAGATTAAAATGCACGCGGGAGACTTAACTCGCCGCGGAAAGAGCGCAAAAGGAGATAACCAGAGAATTAAATGTCAAGTAAATTACTCGAAAGTATCAAGATCGTGACTTGCTCAGCTTGATGGAGAATCGGTCGCACCTTCGTGGCTTCAACGGGAATAAAATCGAGTCGATTAACCTAATTTCTTAACTTTTCAGATATAACGCGCCCGTCAATTACCAGCCGGCGACGGTAAGCCCGCGGATCCAGTCGGAATATCGACCACAGTATCGATCGCAGTATCAACCACAATATCAAGGTCAGCAGTTGCAATCCACGTATCCTTCACCTGCGATTCCAGCCGGTCCCCAAGGACATGCCGCGAGCAGTATCGACGTCAACGCCGGTTTAGCATCTTACACAGTTAATTACAAACGATAAGAAGAGAAAGAGAAAATTGTGTCGTATGTACATATGTCATCGGTAATTGATATTTTAAGATTGTTATTGTGTAAACGTTCATTTAATTATTAATATTATTATCCGAATGTTTCGGTAACAGATTAATTTTTCATGTTAATTCAGCGATAGATAATGGCACAGTTGCATTAGTAGATATCTATGATTAGTTTAATTGTATTTTGGGTTGTACTTATCTTTCATCCTCGCGAGTTTCGAATGAGACAATACTTTCTACCTCTATTTTCTGACGTTTTCTCTACCTCTTTTGCTTCAAGAGAGTTTTTATCTCTCTTAATTAATTAAAAAATTATAACTCTTCTATAATTTATTTATCTTTAATTTCAACTTGCATATGTCTATTTTTTTTTCTCTTTTTCACTTGCAATGACACACATCAGCAATTTATGTGGCGTTTGTGCCTATATACGAAAGACCTTCTAGCATTATGTTTTCACCCGCGTTGCGTTCAATAAGTAATTTGAGATTCGTCAAGAGATCGACATATTGCAATCTTATTTATATATTTAAATACATGTATCATATATGTATACGTATGACACACAAACATATCATGCAATGTTAAGCAAGACAAATCTGTAAATAGAATACAATCTACGATCTAAGATCAATAACGGATTTGACGATTTGAAGAACACGTCATTGAACGATTTACATTGGCCTTGTAATAATATTGAGCAATATATATAAGCGAATAATCTTTAATCACATCGCAAGTACTTGACAATAAATTTCAGTTGCATGTGCCAAGTGCATACAGCGTCAACGGAGCTCCCTAGGTTCTCTTATTTAATAGTTGAAAACGCAGTTAACATTTTTTCCCCTGCGTACAAGGAACGCCATCAGGTTATACTTGACACACCCAAGAATTTTATCGTTGTGTAACTCTTAAAGACACCCGTACGTACCTTCGTAGTCAGTCCTTTCGATTGTGCGCTTAATAAAAATCTGCATGCATCGTGACGAACCAAATTTTCGCCATCCGAGAAACTTTACTATCCGCATTTTTTTGAAATTTTTTCTTTCTTTCAGTGATTTTAATTTTTTTTTAATTGTTTATCGATTATCGATTGTTAATCTGATTTTTACATTTATCATAACAGCATTTCGTCATTACAGAAAAATATATTTCGCATTTGTGTGTATGAAATTATAGAATTATAGAAGCTTTTAATTACAAAATTATAGAAACTTTTAATTACAACATTGTTAGTTGTTGATGGAAGTGAGATATAAAAAAGAGAGAGAGAGATATATATATATACACGATATATTTAATAAAATATATTATATAAATTGTATATTTTTGTCTCGAACTTTATTTTGGTATATTATTTGATGAAAATAACTCTCTGTATTTCGTCAATTCTTGTGTGGATATAACGGGAACTCTTGGCTCGTGCCACCATCATATGTTTCAGCTTCTAGGATCCTAAACTGCACGTACGAGGATTACGCGTTGCGCATACCTGACACGTGGAGAGTGCCGTGGACCACCGCCCAAGTCCACCTTTCACAATATAATCCGCAATCTACGCGATCTCGTTGCGCGATCAAGTGCCTGCTGTCCAATCGAGCACATATGTATCGAGAGAAAAGTTTGATGCAGCTCCTTTTCCTTTCGAACTTCCACAAATCGATCAGAATCATATCGCGATTATTAAAATAAAATACTTGTAAAATTAATTGAAACGTGATTAAAATAAAAATACACGCGCGTATAACATTTTGAAAAAATAAAGTCAATTTGTTTATTGTTAAAATGTTATAACTAATATTGCGTAAAGTAGATAACATAACGCATTGCAAGTGCATATAGAGTTCATGTACATTCTGTAATAATATTTCAAAACGATAGTCTTTTGAAAAAAATATGCAAACACGATAGCATGCACGCAAACATACCTAATAGTTTGTTGACTTTGATAACGACCAAGTTTTCATTTCCTTGTCTTTTATATACATTTTATCGCGATGCGGTACGCGTGCATGTAGTATCCGCGTTCACTCTCGAGACATTCTGATGCAAGGCGTGGTGCGTCGGTCCGGTGCGCCAGATGTCGGCAGAACTTGCTTTCCTTTATCGGGATAATGAACACATATAGCTTTCCTCTTTTTGTGGTAACCATATAATTATAAAACGACTCGATTCGCTAAGCCCGTCGCCAAAAGGTCATCTATATCTCTCATTAAAACATGATGTGACATTGCATTAAAATAATTATGTTTTCAGCGTTTCGAATTTTTACATTCTATTTCTTTAATCGATGCATTAATCTGCTTGAGATATATCATACATCCGTGAATCGCGATACGTGAGAAAATAAATAGAAGAGAATATGTATAAATATCCGCTTCTCGTCATACTTGCATCGTTGCTAATTATTCACGTAATTCACACACGCGACCTTAAATAAATTTCGATCAATTACAATGAGTAAGAACAGCATCTTCATTTACGCTCGTTTCTCACGTTAAAAAATATATGTATAAAACTCGTAATGTACTTAATTAACATGGGCAACGATATGTTTTCTTTAAAGATTAGATTTATTTTCATCTCAATTTTCACACACACACACATTAGTATCTATTATACTATTTTTAGTTTTTGACATTGATCAGGTTAATAAGACTACATATTGATAGCATAATAAATTCTTGCAACTTACAATTAATTTTACTTTTGAGAGATTTAATTATTTTTCTACATTATATAGTTCAATATGAAAGAATAATCGTTGATATTATTTTACGAATAATTTCCTGATATCACACTTTTGGTCATTTCAATATTAAACTTACATCACAGGGCATAAAATAAATGTAACAGGTTAAAATTACGTGTAAAACGTAAGTAAGATGAATGCAGACTTATACGAAAGGTCATCTATATCTCTCATTAAAACATGATGTGACATTGCATTAAAATAATTATGTTTTCAGCGTTTCGAATTTTTACATTCTATTTCTTTAATCGATGCATTAATCTGCTTGAGATATATCATACATCCGTGAATCGCGATACGTGAGAAAATAAATAGAAGAGAATATGTATAAATATCCGCTTCTCGTCATACTTGCATCGTTGCTAATTATTCACGTAATTTACACGCGCGACCTTAAATAAATTTCGATCAATTACAATGAGTAAGAACAGCATCTTCATTTACGCTCGTTTCTCACGTTAAAAAATATATGTATAAAACTCGTAATGTACTTAATTAACATGGGCAACGATATGTTTTCTTTAAAGATTAGATTTATTTTCATCTCAATTTTCACACACACACACATTAGTATCTATTATACTATTTTTAGTTTTTGACATTGATCAGGTTAATAAGACTACATATTGATAGCATAATAAATTCTTGCAACTTACAATTAATTTTACTCTTTTGAGAGATTTAATTATTTTTCTACATTATATAGTTCAATATGAAAGAATAATCGTTGATATTATTTTACGAATAATTTCCTGATATCCAAAAATTTTGGTCATTTCAATATTAAATCACATCACAGGGCACAAAATAAATGTAACAGGTTAAAATTACGTGTAAAACGTAAGTAAGATGAATGCAGACTTATACGTAACAAACCCATATTGGTATTTGTCTAAACAGGCGCGTGTGCCCCGAGGATAGAGAATGACTCTTTTATGTTTTAGATAATCCAGACGCTAATCACATCACCTTTTTGTATAGCAACCACATTATCGAGTTCTTGCGAATCAGAATTCGAGCCGTGCGAGTGATGTGATCGACTTGTCGTTGGGCGCGGGCAATTGCTTCTGACTGTTGCATAAAAATAGAAAGCATTGTAACATTAATCTCGGAGAAAATTGCTCGAGGAATAGAAAAATCGATAGAAAATTGCGTTTTGATATTCGGGAAAAATTCTTACCAAACTTGATTAAAAGTAGAATGCTAAGTTCATATAAATGAAAAACGCACCATCTTAGACAGTATTCCTGGATGCTCTATGATGACATATCGAGAAATTAATTTGACTTAAAATGATCCACATTAGTAAATATCAGGGCTGGTGATGTCATGACTGTTTTTGAAAATATTGACTCGAGAATGGTGAGACTCTCAGTTATTGTAAATACTTTAATCGTAAATCTTCCATTCTTCGTAGCAAATTATAAAGTATTTTATTTTTATAGGAATAGATATCATTTTCTGAATTAGAAAGATATTTACGACGTGATCTCTTCATCTAATCTTTCTTAAAATACTTGTATAATTACAAATTTAATACGTTTTTATGTTTAAATATATTTTGAAGACTGTTATAAAAATATTTAAATGTACTATTTATTTTTGTTGAATTTTTGTGAAAAATATTTAACTAAAAATATCATCTGAAATTTTTTATCAATATTTTTGTGGTGCTAATATTTAGTAATACGTTACTGCTCCCTCAATCAAAACGATCGGCATTAATTAATATCGTTTTAGTAAGTTAATTAATCAATGATTAATTCAACGAGACTTTAGAAGCTAAAACATCGTATCGTTAATACAATCGGGGAGATTATATAATTTTGCCTAACTAAGACTAGTGATTAAACTAATTGATTTATTATAGGATCAACAATTATACCTTTTTTTCGATGCTCATACAAAATTGACCGGTCTTGAGCTTCTTTTCCTTTCACTGAGTGGCATTGGGGCACGCCGCAAGATAGATCTTTGGCGGAACGAAATTGTGAATGCAGGCATAATGTGGGTCGTTCGCAAGCAATAATGGCCGGTCTTAATCGCGAGATATGCCTCGTAGAAGTCTTCGTTAAACTGCACCAACGTAATCGTCTTTAGGACCTTGAGGACATAATTGCGTTACAAGCATGGGAAATAAAAAGCTTCCTTGCTCTTCTTTCTTTATTCTTTTCATTTAAACATATTCACTTTACAAATTTATATTTCGCATATCTCATATATCTTCATATATATCTATCTTCTGTGTATTATATACAATAAATAATCTAATTTAATTATTATTATTAATTATTATTGAATACAGCAGCGTTAACTTGTTTACATATTATAAGTATTAATTAACGCATAGAGCAATGAGAAAAATTAACGAAACAAGAAGTGGTAATATTGGTCAGCCAGCCGTCCAATGGGCCGATAGAAAGTTGCAAAATGTCTCCATCCATCGAATAATTTTATAGGCGGAACTCAGGTGATCCGCAGTGCGTTTCGCAAACTCGGGTGAAAACACTGCGAGTGATCGACTGGTCTGCAAAGGCCGTACTCCATTTTACCGAATCGTTATTCAACCTTGTATTCGGTCAGTTTCAAGGAGACGAATGGGAGTCACGCCGTTATATTTTGAGACCCAATGCCGTAACATCCGTTCTTATAGACTGCGCGGAATTTAATGCAAAACCAGATAGTCAAATTTTTAATCTTCGGTCACAAATATGGGTACAATCAAATCAAGAGGCGGAGCGATATGTAATAATACTTTCTCTTTTTCGAGATACTACTTGAACAAGAACGAAAGTGTGTGTCACGGGGCAGAACGTATTGTTAAGATTGATATTATGTAAACTCGATGCTTCAAATTGTGGTCAATTATACTTGATTTTTCAGTGAACAATCTCTTCTATAATTTACGCGCTCGTAGAAAGATTTCGAAAAGATGAAAAGTACTTTCAATAACATAACCCGTAAAAAAACTTACGCTTCCTCATTAAATTTAATAATTGATAGTCAAGCATGAAACTCATAAGAGATCTCGATTGCCTTGATAAATAATAATTTTACCTCTCGAGAGTTCTCGACAAGCTTATTTATTAAGAGACCTACATTTGATTGTACGCTGATAAAGAAGTTACAAGCTCTTAAATTAGAAGATGATATAACTTTTAAATAAAATATTTGCATATCAAGTTATATTTATTCTATAACTAATAATTTCTTATCACTGTAATCTCCGACGTCTAAGTTTCTAAAACAGACACAAGTAAAATATTTAATACACAAGTTGCAGATTGATTTCGAATTTGTATAAACAAAAATATGTATGCTCTCAAAACGGTTATACTAACGTGCGTGATACAGGAATTGTAGAACCCGTAAAGTTAATGGTTAAAAACTGGATTTAAAATTGCTCCGAAAGATCAAACGACATGGCGTTGATAAAATCGCTCGTTTTTTTTATACCACGGTTGGACGGCGAAACAGTAGCCAGCCAATAAGAACGGGTGCACTTGTCAAATTATTTGAAACGGTGCTCTTGCCGTTTCTCTTTCGTGGCCCCAATCTGTGTCGCCAGTTTTACATAATATCTCACCTTAGAAACTCGGCACACCAGTTCCATAAAACCGATTCAATTTTTCATCCGAGCGAGTTACATGATAATCGACTACCAATTTCTATGTATATAAAATTTATTTATTCGCGTTCAGCGCAGAAAATTATTATCGGGCAAAGGAAATTTTTCCAAACTTATCATATCTATTCTCAGAACCGTCTCGTATTTTTAATTATACAAGAAATAGAAAACAATATTCTTTTTTTTTTAAATCGATTCTTTTGTTAATTAAATCGATTCTTTTGTTTTTAATCGATGGACAGCTTATAAGAATTAATGACAAAATTCTATCCGCGTTGTCGATCCGCGGATCGATTAACCGGGCGACAATTTTCCAGATTTCCGAGAAACCAGAATAAGCTGGTGGGGAATATTTAGGGGATATAAGGTGCTGTAACGAGACAAGGCGACCGTGCATACGTACAGGAGTACGAATAGATAGTGAAAGTCCCCCGGAGCTAACAGGAGAACAGAGAGAGGGAGCGGGGGGAGACCCAGTAAGGTATATGAGGGCCTCAGTCCGAGCAATCGCCGGTACTCTAGCCTCGCTGCCTACTTACATTCACACACACTAACACTACCACCGACCGCGGGGAAACATGATGCACACCCTCGCGACGGTACGTATCTGAGTGCATCTCATCAACAATCACTGATGTCGTCATTACACTCTTCCTAGTTTTCGTAGTTGCCTATCATGGATCTTTATCGCGCTATGAAAAAGCCTTTGAACGTGAGCGCGGAATCGCGTGTGATGTGATTGTGACTGTGATCAGTGTATATCTATATTGTGAGCCCGACAAAACCGCTTGGAAAATTTACACGCGAGTTCTGAGAGAGAAATTTGCTCTGATTTTCAAATATCTTGTCTTATCATTCAGCAGATTTTTATATTTCTCGATTTCCCATTTTTTATGATTTTATATTGTCAGAAGTGAAAATTGTTTTATAGAATGCTATGAATATTACTATTCATATCACAGTTTATTGCAAAAATTTCTACAATTAAAGGCAATTTAAAAAAGAAATCGAGACTTTCATATCGGAGAATGATGTTAATAACCGGTCGCATTTCCTTTCGAGTTTTTACGTCAATTCATTAATATTTAATTTCATTTTTTCTTCTGTCATTTACGACTCTAATCATCGAGATCGACATTAAATTCCCGGCAAGAAACTAAACGATCGCAACGTCGGCGGCATTAAACGCATAATCTTGGTCGCGTTGCGCAACTCTCGTGTGTGATCTCGTTTCCTACTTTCTTCTACGTCGAGGAAAAATTTATTAAGGTTTCACCGATTATAACGCGCCAGCGCCGAGACGCGTTCATTTTTATATTGTTCGCGGAAAAAGAATTATATAATTCGTTATTATGTTCGTGAGCGTGGTCGCGTGCGATGGCCGGAGGATACGAGCAATTGTCGAGACCGGTTGCACCAGCATTGGTTAACCATGGCGAATTAACCACATGGTGCGCCATACAAGGCATGAACTAATCTTTTTCATTCTCCTCACCGTTTTTCCTGCGGTAAAAAATACTATGCATTTAAAATATTTTTTTCTCTCACAAAAAAATTATATAGAATAGAGGAAAAAGAAAAAGAAATTTCAGTCTATAGTTTTTATATATACTGTGAAATTTGAATTTTCTAAGAGCATGCAGAAAATATAAACGGAGCATAGAGGATATATATAATACAATTGAAATCAAGATTGCGAATTAATATCAAATTAGCAGTGCAATTATTCGTACGTATATATATTTAGTATTATAATTATACTATCATTGGGGAAATAAAAATGTTTATGCTACATAATAAGCTAACAATGTAATACATAATTATGTAAATATAAATAGTAGCACGGTATGAATAATGGCACAAACATAAGCGAATAATCTTCGAAAGGCGGAGAATTAATTAATAGCTTTAATTAATCGGAATTGCTTAATTGGATTCCAATCTTATCGCGGCATTTCACACTCACCTATTTAGAATTACAGGAAGCATAATATGCAGATCGAATGAATGAATTAATTGTTCTTGTTAATTTTAGAATCGGCACGCGTCTCGTAATCGCGTACGAGATAGAGGACACGCACGGTCACGCGTGAAAGATGGCAATTAATAACTTGATTTATTGACATTTTGATATGCGCATTCATAGGGCGAGTTCCGCGACTCGAGACCTGTTTACTGTCGCAACAATGGAGGCGATCGCGGAATCCGGTACGGTTTCGAGCTATTTGCAGTCCATTCTCAATCGTGTCGCAACGCGTGTGACGGTTAAGGTTCTCCAGATATATATCTGTCTTAAGTTCACACGTCAGCGCATGGTGATATAACATTTTCATGAGATTAACGGGGTTCACAACTTCGTGACGCTACTTAAACACCTCGCGCTACGCGTCAAGAAATTCCCGTTTTATTTCGTGTCAAACCTTGACGTTTTTTCTTATGTGTGCAAGTGACAGACATCGTTGCAATCACAATGACACATAAAAATCAATAAATTTAGCGACTCTAAGGAGAAGTCGTAAAATGTTCGGTTATCGTTGTCCTGAATTACTTGCTGCAATATTTGTATATAATTTTTGTAAACTCTATCACTTTAAATTAAAAAAAAAAAAATTAATTTCTAAATTAAATCTAAATAAAAAATATTTGTTTGTAATATGCATGATTTAATATAGTAATTATTAAATTTAATATAAAAAATCTAAAACTAAGAGAGAAAGCTAGTTAAATATGCAACTAGCAAGTTATAATGAAAAATTAAAACACTGTTACCTTCTTGATGTATTAACATCCACAGACACAATCTACATGCTTTAAATATAACATATTGCAAAAAGCACCAAACACTGACAGCATTTCTATGTTTCAGGTAGCAACAGTACTTGCCGCGCTGCTGGCAGTGTCGGCGCAGCAGTACCAACAAGCCGGCGGTAATTACGTCGACGATTATGCCCAGTATGACTCGCAACAACCGAGCCAGCCTACCCCGCGTAGTTACGCGACCAACGAGGCACCGGCCCGTCAATCGGCCGCACCGGCAAATCCGAAGCCGACTCCGGTGGCGATCCTGAAGCAGATAAATCGCCACAATGAAGACGGCTCATACACATACGGTTTTGAGGGCGCTGACGGTTCCTTCAAGATCGAGACCAAGCTGCCGACCGGTGACGTCAAGGGCAAGTACGGCTTCGTCGACGACACCGGCAAGGTCCGCATAGTCGAATACGGCGCGAATCAGTACGGCTTCCAGCCAGCCGGTGACGGTATCACCGTCGCCCCGCCGACCCTGTTCGACGAGACCACCAGCAAGGAGGCTCTCGACGCGCAGGCTTACGAAGAGTATCAACAGCGGCAACAGCAGCAGCAACAGGCGGCCGCACGTCCGGCTTATCAACCACCACCGTCTCAATCGCACACTCAGGCCGTGTACGCTCCAGCGCAAGTAGCCCCGAGCAGACCGGCTCTACCTAAACCACCCATCTTCACGCCGGCTGCTGCCCAGGAACAGCAACGGTCTCAGCTGGTGCAACATAATCCGGCTTACGATGAGCCTGCGCCGGCCTCGCAGCTCTACAATCAGGGACCAGCACAGTTCGGCCCGGCGCCGAATCAGGAACGCCGTGCCCAGCCGCAGGCCCGCAGCGGTAGCGGCATCCTGGACCAGCTCGCCAGGGACTACGCTTTGCCTCAGGGAGTGGCACCACCGCTGCACGACATCAGCTTCGGCTATTACTAGTCCTACTCCTTTTGTCTAACGAAGACGGAAGAGTCTGAGATCGATCGCGTTGCTAAAAAATTTTATAAGCTATTAAAGAAATTATTTTTTTTTTTTTATAGACAAGATATCTACTTGATATTATATTTTAATGTTAATTTTATACAACAATTAAGGGTTAGAATTGTTGCGACTGATTTCGGCCTCGTCTGTATCCCGGTTGCGTGTTGGTCTTATATTTTATTCGTGAACGAGAGACGATGACTAATTAATCCATCAATAATCATGTACGACGTAATCCGCTTCCTTCAAAGTCAGCGACGATGTGATTAATGATTGTCGCGAACATAGACCGTCCATTATTTGAAAATCGAGAACTATTGTATTGATGTTTGATATCGCGAGGCGAAAGCTAAGATTCCATCTCATTCATTGCACAATTTCTTATATTAATTATACAATATTTCCTATTCTATTTAATTAAGAATCAAGATGCATTAAAACAGAAATCATAGATCTCATCTATTTCATAATATAAAAAAATCTGATAAATGATGTTAAAGGTCAATTCGCTGGTATAAATCAAATAAATTTTAGCGTATTTTTTTTTTAATTTTAGAAATTCAATAAAGTAATAAAAAAAAGTTTCTCAAAGTATCATAAAACTTGAAGTACTGACTTTCTGAGTAAACACTAACGTTTAGATCTTCGACTTTATACTTCAACGATCATGATTAGTTGCTTTCATGGATCTATCAAGTTATAATATTAGGGAGTTTTTTGATGTTATCTTTTTATAAATTATTGTTATACATTTCACGAGTCATCAAAAAATTATTTGAATAAACAGTTGTAACGAGAGAAGTTGTAAAAATTTTACATTTTATGTAAATGGTGTAAATAAAAAAATTTCTCGTTTCCCCCTTTTCGGTGGGTGTCCACGTTCGTTTTTACTCTAGGAAACGTGGCTCGCCTTAAGAACTTACCAGTGAAGTACCGTTGCGTTAGAACTGCGTATTCACGACGAAGTCCCGAAGAATGTATCTTAATTGGACGCGCTTATTTTACTGTAATTAGATTATTGTAAGGTAATTCGAGTGGAATAAAGTAAGGCCAATACTAAATTCCGTCATCTACTATATGGAACGCGTAAGACACCCGTACAATGCCGGTGTAATAAAATTTCCTGGTTTCACCTCTCCAATTATGCCTCTCGTTAAGCATAAAGGCTTTCAATGTTCATATTTGTTGAACGCATAAAAGAGTACACACTTCCGCTGCGTAATAATTTATACTCAATCCTAAATTATCGTCCTTCGCATATTGTGAGAACACGGTAAAAAATTGAGTTTGGATTGCATACAACAATCACGGTACAGAATTCGATTGTATCGTTATTTTACCTAAGAAACACATCAAACTTCGACACTCGTGATAACTTCTTTTAGCGTTAAACGCTTATATCTCAAGATTTATAATATTTTAAAGTTTCTATATAAAAAATTATTTGTTTTACACAACTAATTTTATTCTGTTTAAAAAATGCATCTATTATCAAATATTTTGTGTGTAATTCTGTAAATATTTTATTTTTGAAAATATTCTCGAGAGAAGAACTCTTTTATCATAGATATTTTTTTTTAATTCTATCGCAATATCTTTTTTTTTATTTTTCAATACTCTTGTATCCATAATTTAAAAACGCCTGATGCAATGACGACCAAAGTCACATTGTTGCAGAAACGACTGCATGCGGTTGCGATTTTATCTTTTCCCTCTTCGACTTCCATAAAGATTGCGAAATATCGCGAGCAGAGACCAGTCGGATTTCTCACAGGATAAATTCTCGCGTCGCGCAGAATCTGGCCTTTATCTCTTCTTCTACTTTTGGATTACCAAAATCACATGTTCCCACGCCCTCTTTACTGCATACGAATGGGGTTTCTCGTAATTTCGCCACAATGGCGATTCGGCAAATGTTTCTAGAAACATCCGTCATTTCTAGAAGTATCTATCTAGTACCGAGACTTGTATTGCACTTAACAAAGGGGAGTTCTACTTTCATTCTGAGAAAGTCTCAAGGTGAGCAAGGCCGCGTTATACTTTTCTATCTTTAGAAGTTTTCAACGGCCGATTCAACGCAAAAATTCAACGCGCGTATGCTAAGTGTATAATATTCTAAATTCTTGATAAAACGCGATCTTGCTGATTCCGCAATTTCTACATGTTTTTAACTTCCGATATCTTTCGTAACGAGTAACTAGAAATAAGCTTATGCAAAGTAGACACGATAGACATTTTCCCCATCTATTTATTATAATTATATGAGTCTACTATAATTATTTATTGCTATATATATAATTAATTTATTTTAAAATTTATGCTTTTGCATAATCTATAATTGTCTCATATTTGTAATTTCTGCAGCACATTTTCTTGTAGTTCTTTTTCTTTTATTACAAAAATACAATAATCTTATTCTTGTTTGCATTATTTATGCCGTTGTATTGCACATTTCAAGGGTCGCGTTCCAAAGCGCATAATAAATACCTTCTTTCTCTCTCCCATCACGTACCGCGATTTGCAAGGTGAAGAGTCGCATACTCGTGCACTCGCCTGTCAACGAAGGTCGTCTTTCGTATATTAATACGAAATGTAATTGTAAGAGTAAGATCGTTTTCACGATTACAGGACAAATTGCAATGACAACCTGGCGTTGCGCCAAATGATCGTATAAATGCAACAACCTATCGAAGATGCAACGTTTGCATAACAGTATCTATATATATATATATATATTGATACATTGCCAGTAGTAAAGTATACCTGTTGACACTCATTCCTTAGAAAGCTGAAACATGTATCGAGATAATGCCTATTACGCGACCTTAATTATCTAATTAAAATCATTATTATTTTTATTGAATTGCGAAGTCTCGAATAGTAATAATGATTCGATAATGAAGTATATGGTTGTCGTGTCATGAGATTTGTAAAATCACACGAGATTAAAAGCGCTACTCGTAACGGGCCGTTGACACTTGTCAGCCAGGCGAGTCACGCAAAACGTTCCATCGGATTTCAACATTAGACGACAGACTGGCAGGCTTCACCTACCTAGCTCGATTGAATTTATGCTCTCCGTAGGAGTTGCACGAAATCTACGATAATGCAAGCGTTGATGCAAGCGATCGTGACTCTCGATCGAGACTCGGTGAAAATTTGGGAAAGAAATAATTAAAATGTTCCTATCGTAATTTTACACAATTTACAAGATGCAATTTACTTATATATCTATCTAATCTTCTTTTACAATTTATTAATCTTAAGAACTTTCTAAATTTATTTATTATATTTCTATATTTATTTTCTGTTCAATTTTTAAGTTTTTATATTTAAAGCTATCATTAATAAATGTGTGTTGTTCAAATAACTTGGTTAGTTGATCGCGAAGAAACGTTGTGTAATTTATGACGATAATTAATAACGACGAATTCCACGTAAATGCGTAACAGAGTGTGATAGTATCCGTTGAATAAATTTTTGCGCAATACCAGAAATAAAACTGATTAAATTACAAAGTTTGCACGCACGTTACGGAGAGGGTAACTAAGATATGTAATGCTAGCATAAAGACCGATCTGTGTAGTGCGAGCGTGAAAATAGCCACGTGAAAATAACTTTCCCCTTCGAAAGTTTTAAGACGGTCAGCTGAGCGCCGCGAAATCTGCTCGCGATCACGTCAGGAAGTGCGGCAGCATTGATAATGTGAATTATGTATGTATAGACACGTAATCAAGATATCTATCACGCGATATATACATATACATATAACATTCTGTTAATAATTATGAATTATTGTAAATTATTTTCTCTTTTTTTTATGATAAAAATTCCTTCTCGAGTTTTTTTCTTACACGTATTCGAAAACTTCATGCTTTTATATTTATTAACTATATTACAGCTTGCTCTGAAATATATATCTTAAATCACACGGGGAGATTGTAAGACATTATAAAAAATTGGACAAATTTTATTTGTATAATTTTAAAAAATGTCAAAATATACACACAATTATTAATTATTAATAGTAACGATTATTTAATAAAATGAAGAGATTTGTCTTAGTTGCTATAATAACGTAAATGCGTCCACTAATTATACAAGCTTTACTCATTACTGTAGAACAACTTTCATTCCAGTCAAATAACATTATATACGGGTAGGTCAAGCCAAAGCTAGAGACGATCAGCTGAGCGTGCGGCAGAAAATACCGCAGCATTGATAATGAACCGAGTGTCTAGGCACGTGCCACTGCTCGTGCGCTCCGATCCTCGCGAGGAGATGAATCGATGCCCCAAGAAGTAATAACATCGTGTGCCGGCGGCGCCGCAAACTCACCCATTCGCCTCGTCTTTCCATTGATGATACCGAGAGCGAACTCGAATACGCCTCCATCCGATTTAATGAAAGCGACTGAACGCGATTTCTTGCAAGAAACCGGCTTCGCGATATTGGCATAAATCGCGCGACGAAATAATTGTCCTCTGTTGCTGCACAACTTTATTTAGTACTAAAAAGTTTTATGACAATTTCGCAAAATTTTGAAAACCAGTTGAGACATGAAAGTCCACAATTCTCGTGTAATTAAAATATCTAACTTTATTTTATACTCACGAGGAAATGTAATTAATAAAAAATGCGGCGCAGTTGCATTTTATTATTATTGTTTGCAAAAATTTTTTGATTTGATATTAATTTTAAAAATTGGTCGAATTTATTGACGGATAATCAATGATATTTGCCGTTTTTCTTATTCGACAAGCTGACAGATGTGAAACCGATGATTGTATCGATTACGTTCTAAGTACTCTTCCGTCCATGATACACGAGCGAAAGTACTTTATTATTAGAGATGGTGCGAATGCTTCGCAACTACCGTAAGAAAATAGGAGCATCAATTACCCTGCGATTCTCCCAAATTAATATACATCGTTCTCGCGGTACCCGAGACGTTAGCCACAATGTTAGCCACTCTACACGATCTCGCCGTCACTTTCTTCTTCTCGCTAGTATGCGCGTTGTATCGTATTTATGATCCACTAGATTAGCAATTTACAAGCCCGTTCCTG
>NW_021849707.1:160893-163980 GCF_003651465.1 Formica exsecta | reverse complement strand
CCTGCTGACATTACTGCCAGCATTTGCTATGCTATAAAATCAACGATATCGTTATTAGAGAACTGCATCGTTTCTATTTCATTCAATCTCAACAATATTCTCCTTTGTGATATGTGAAAATATCCAATGATTATCTTTTAGGTGGAAAAAATAAAATGTTGTCGACTTGTATTATTACAAATTAACGAATTTGATAAGCAAATATTATTATATTTTAATTACTAAATGTTTTAATATATATCATTTATTCATTTAATTATATGTAATTATTATTAAAGCCCTCGTTTTTACGCGCGAAATATCAAGATAACATTTTTAATTATGTGCATGACATTGTGATTTTTATCACTGAGCATACTGCATCTTAATTGGTATTAAGATATACAATGTAATTATGTCTAAGTATTTGTTAGAGCCTAATTCTACAAAGCGTTGAAAAGAAGGTATTAAATGGCTTTCATAGATCAGTCACGAATGTATCTCGAATATATCTGCTTATAGGTGTACAAATTTTTCTCACGACCCTGCTCGATCTAGTCTATCGCTCGATCTAAACTTTCCTACCAATCCGCCGTGCGCACTCACACAATACATGTTATTTGCACGCACTTATAATTAGGCAATGCAGAATTGCGAGCTTTGAATTGATAACGATTTCGCCGTTATATGAGCATTAAAAAGTTGAATATTATTATCAATGAAACTCCGATAGAAAGAACAAATGCCACCTTCGTTACATAATAATATGATTAATAATATAATTTTTAATTGATCATAATCCTGAATAAATTGTTTGATAAATTTCATACGGCTAATTCTGAATATATGTATTATAAATACATCACAAAACATTTCAATCTACGATAAATTAATATTAAAGTGAAATATATCATACGGAAGAAACTTGCTACATGTTATGATATACCAGATCGCGTTGGATCAATAATTAATACGCCAGCGTGCTGATTATATTTTTGCCGAATACCCGGAGGATATTATTACTCCTATATCAACCGCCTTTCCACATCGTAGTTCGATATACACTGACAATCTAATTTGACATGAGGCACAACGGAACGTTGTCTAGGCGCGCGCATAGAAGCGGGTTCTCACGACCCTGGTTCGATCCTGACTCCGTATTTAATATGAAACAATCAGTTTTAATGCGCATACGCCTCTGCACTGTTCCAAAATAAACCTATAATCCATATTTAATCGTAATAATATTAACGATTAATTAACATTATTGATTAATATTAAATAATAATGGTTAATTATAAATGTTTATTTCAATATATATTGAAGTTACTTCATATTAATAAATATCTATTATTAACAAAAAGAGAGTAGGTATATATATATATATATATATATATACCTATATATATATATATACCTCCCCCTCCTCGTCTCAGCAACGTGTGCACCATGAGGATTATATTGCTGGTATGTACTAAATTATTCAGTTATTTTGTGAAAAAAGTGAATCTTAATTGGTGCTCTCTTTTCTTGATTAACTCTTCATTTTAAAAATTTTGAACATTTTGTCGAAAATTTAACATAGGTATAACTTTGTGTTTCTTTTTTTTCTAATATCCATCATATTTATTTCACATAATATAAGTAAAATATTAAATTTGTGAGAGACTGACAGAAAATTCTTATTAATTAAAAAGTACAATATTTTAATCGTATATACATATATTATAATGTATTGAATATTGTGCAAAATCTTATCAAATTTTCCAAGTACATAAGACAAAAATAATTTATTTAAGGTTTGCATTAATTTAATATTTNTATATTTATTTATTTTTTATAATAAATTTAGAAAAATTATTCAGATGTATAATATATTTAATCTTTTTTCAAACTAATATTGTGTATAAACATTAATAGATTAATTAACTAAATATATTTGTATTATTAATAATAACTGATAAAAAAAATCAATATTAACATTATACTATGATATATTCAGTATGTTTTATCATTGTAAGATATGAGATTATAAAAAAACGTCTATACTTTTTACGTCAAACCGTTAAACGTGATTTGTGACTCAGCGACATTTTAAAACGTCGCTCGTTATCCTGTGACCTACATGAAATTAACCGTCGTTAACGCAGAAAAATCAGGATCTCGATAAGATCTACATGGTTCATTGTTGTAATTCGTGCGCGCGCGCGTGTGAAGGCATTTATAATTCATAGACGACGCATGATTAACAACAACGGAAAGTGAATTGTGTCTGCCCACACAATGTTCTAAGTATGGCCACGAGAATTTTCACTGGAAACTCCCTTTTGTCGTGAATTCGTGCGAAAGACGCGCGAGGAAAGTGTTGAATCCGAAATTGCAACTGTTTTCCCGCGAAAACAGTCGCGAATTAATTGTATACGCTAGGCAGTTGTTGACACCGTCAGTTACCTTAATGAACGCGGAGCCGAGCGACGTAATCTTTTGTTGAATGGGAAACAGATTCGCGCCTCGGGAAACACCGAAGCCCTGCGAGCCGCAAGTATACTGTCCCGATCGTTACAGCCTCGACATTTTTCAAATCTTTGTCGAGGCGACGTTTTTTTCTGTTTTATACTCATTACGTGATTTTCTTGATTGATAGTGAAAGTCCTATGTCCATTATATTCCGGTGCATTGTTACCAAGCACGCTAGGTTTGCTATTTTCGATCCGGGTCGATTCGCAGACACGACATTACTTTCTTTATCTGCTAAAGCTTTTGTGATGACGGCCAGTAAGTCAAATGACATATCCCGAGACTAATCTAGATTTCATCGATTACGTTCGCGCATCCACTGAAAAGCGCATAATCATAAATTATCAGGCGCGTTCTTACGCCCGCAGCAGCCTGGCGCCCGTCAAGTTCTCGTGAGAATGTTTAATAATCGCGCCGATTTCACTCATGCACCGCGGGCATAATTCGCGAATCGTGCGAAGAAATGCATAAGATATTTCCCGTTCGCGAATATCAACGACGATTTCTCCGATTCCCTTCCCGCGACTCGACATAACGCGATTATTAAACGCTTGTTAATCGCGTGCATTTTCTATGTGACGTTTGTTTCCC
>NW_021849707.1:153429-160678 GCF_003651465.1 Formica exsecta | reverse complement strand
CTACAGCTGATTTCTCAGAGAGATGCGTTGCGAGAGTGGAAACGCAAACAATCTCGCGTTTCAAATTTATATTGTCGTGGTGGAAACAAGATCACTCTTCAGATGCGTGCGCGTTCCATCGGAACGCCTTAAGTCGATCAAAAAAAAAAAAAAATCGGCACGATCTCGATGGCCTAAGTGTTTCAACTGGTACGATTATTGGCACTTTCACCGATCACAAATATGGAACGTGTTTTCGCAAAACTCATGGCGGCAATATGACATACGATATCCCATCGCCGACGTATACGGTCAATCAAGATACTTCTCTACGATGAATCGTTGATATCGAAAGCAGAAAGTGTTAAAAAAATCTCGTGTTTCTCGCGAGATGAATCAAGAGCGGATCCGATATATCGAGAGACGATCGCGAGAAAACACGATAAAGATGTCGGTTTCCAATGACGCAGCTCGTCTGCTACAAAGATCCGTGGCGCTTTTTCCCCGTTCGATCAAAATCGCTCGAGCACGAACGAAGCGATGATATGCGACGCGATTCGCGCGACAAAAAGACAACCTATCGGAATCGTTCTCGATGATCGTCATCGAGAAACCCGGTTTCCCGACGCCGTTAGAAACCCGGCGACGACGAGAATCAACAAACGGAGAAACTTCGGTAGCGCCAAATTGCGAAAGCGAGGCTAATATATATAATGGGAGCAAATCTCTCACTGGCTTTCAATGATAATTTTTTGGCGAATAGATGATTCTCAAAGACTTCGTTCTCCTATTCGCGGCAAATCCTTTGGTGCGAGTCTTAAAGGCAACACCCGAACCATCGCGAATTGTAAAGTACGTCTCTTTACGACCACCTTTTTACCGTCGTTATATAATAATTTAATGTAATAGAAAGTCAGATTGTCACTTCTTAATTATCTCGGCTTATCGAGCATTCGTCTTGTGAATTGACAGATAAAAACGTACGTATAAACGTACTTACCGGGAAATCGAGGCAAGTACACAATTTCGATGAGTTTTTGTCGCTGCAGATACGGGATAAGTATCGGTAAGTTTTTTTTTTTTTTTTTTTTTTTAAACGATGTGAGGTATCGCGAAACATTGCCGTAACTACCCGGCTAATTAGCATTCTAAAGCGGGCTTTGCCGTTTTTGTGCGTGACCGTGACGGTATTCTCGTAGTCTCATTAGGCAGCCAGTTCAAAAGAAAATGTGAGAGCGAGAATATATCGCAACATGAGGCTGGCAAATCCATAAATTAAGAGCATGCCGATCTTTCGAGCGGTCGTTCCTTTCGAAACGCGCACGACGCCGTTGGTATTATAATTACACCCGGTATTGTAGATGCACGCAAACGCATTAAGTTTACCGCATAAGGCAACAAAATATTATGTAGGGTAGTTTAGAAATATCGGAGATTGTTGCACACTGCTAAGATTGCGTCTAACGATAAAAATGAAACGCTCAATGACGAGATTGCTCGATTCATATGAAGTAAATCTTCCACGTGGAAATTTGAATGGATACTATATTTCATTTATAATCTTTCATATTCAATATTAAATATGTTAATTTTTAAATTAAGATCCTATATAATGAAAAATTCTATATAATTAAATTTTTGATTGGAATTTTATAACTGTAGATTAAATTAACCTACTTATTAATAAATATATAAAAAACTTAATTCGCGAAAAATTTTTAAATTTGTTATGATATACCAGATCGCGTTGGATCAATAATTAATACGCCAGCGTGCTGATTATATTTTTGCCGAATACCCGGAGGATATTATTACTCCTATATCAACCGCCTTTCCACATCGTAGTTCGATATACACTGACAATCTAATTTGACATGAGGCACAACGGAACGTTGTCTAGGCGCGCGCATAGAAGCGGGTTCTCACGACCCTGGCTCGATCCTGACTCCGTATCCCTTTCGGGTGTTCGATGTGTCACTTCTTCCATATATACATTATGCACGTTCGCGAATCGATACATATCGCGCAATCGAAAAAAGATTTGGCAATGGCAGCGGGGCGCGTGCCGGTTTGGCCATGGCCCCCCTGTGTCCGGAATCTAATTCGCGGTTCTCGCGGTGTCAAGAAGGACGTAGCCGCTATATCCGCGAGACGACGAGGCCCCCACTATAAGCAAAAGCCTTCGTATAGGTTATAAAGGACCGAGCACCGTACTATACGGCTGCACTCTCTCAGTGAAACTTACGGAGGACCGTTCCCCAACAAGTATTGGAATTTTATAACTGTAGATTAAATTAACCTACTTATTAATAAATATATAAAAAACTTAATTCGCGAAAAATTTTTAAATTTCTGTTATTTACAAGTTAAGACCTAATCGCTTCAATATTTTCGTCGAGGAATAAAAAGGCAATCGTAAATTGATGAAGAAAATCCGTATCATAAAATAAAGCTATGAGAAAATTGGGATACACGCCAAACTATTTATTTGCTTTCAACTTTCCCGTAGTAATCTAAAAAGAAATACATGAAAACCCGAATGCTAACCGAATGACATTCTAACGATGAAGAAAAACGAAAGTTTAAAGTACGAGCGCGCAAGGCTGATTAGTCCCGTAAATGCGAATCGTGGCTTGGCGCGGTTTCGCTGGCGAGATGGAAGAAAGTGAGAGCGATTAGAACTCCATGCGGAACGCAAGTAGATCTAGTAAGTGTGGTCAGCGTAGCGTTCAAAAGACAAGGGCACGTCCGACCATCGAACGGCATACCAATGCGTGCCCGACGCCCATACGAAATGAATCACGCGTTCGCTCTCGCATGTCGCAAAATCAATCGCCATGTATATATATATATAAAAGTATATATCGCACGATCATTATATATATATTTATATTTTCCGAGAGATGGATATATATATATTTATATAACACGGATTTGTTACGTCGAGAGCGCGCGCCGCGCTGCACTTTCAAATATTTGTCTTGGCGTTACGTGAGAACAATCGCACCGACCGTTTATAGCCGAGGTGCGAAAACAGCGTTCCCTCGCCTCGTTCTCACTTCCGGCGGATACCGCTCGCCGAGTAACCAGACGACAGGACGCCCCGGTGTCTTCTCCCGCGCGTCGATCGCACGCGCGAGATGTCCTCGCGCCTTCTCCTCCACTCGAGAAAGTCGTTCCCATCAGAGGCTTAGAGGTTCGAAAAAATAACGGGCGCCTAGATAATGAAACCTGTCAGGTTGATTCTTTATGGCGCGATCCACATCCTTATGACGTCCTCGTCGGGGTCGTATTAACGTAATCAGAATGTTTTATATATGACTTTCGCTCGTGATTAATGTGTTTTATAACGTTCGTATACTTCATTGTTGTACGCCCGTTATCGCTGAAATATATATGTGTCGTAAATGAAGATGCGAACAAGTGTTGAAAGTGATAAAAATTTGTATTGTTTTATTTAATAATTCTTTAACTATTTTTTGTTATAACCACAGATGTATCTATCAATCTCATGAATTTCTATCACATATACACTGCTTTGCATTTTTTTTCATATAGACACGCTATCTCTTGTAATTCTCCGTCTAATTTCTCAACGAGACTCTCGTAAGACCTTGAGATGCAACCCTCGATACATTTCTTCCTTCGAGGCAATCTGTCAATTGTGAATTGCGTCGATTGGAATTGCGTCACACAATATAATTATAGAGACGATGGATTATTTGGATTGCTTTCGTCATCCGTCTATCTTTACCGCTATTAATGTTTGTTAACGTTCGATTCTCGTGACACGGCAGATTTTATAGGATAATTTGATTTGCCTTTATTACGTGTGTATAATACTTATCTACTAGTATTACTATGACGAATCTGACCGGTAAGCCTCCGGAGGTTTCTAGATATGTGAGAAGAAAATCAATCCGCAAGGACAAACGTCATCTCTCACACTCGCAATTATTATACACTCAGGATTAATTTCTTATCTTCGTCATAACCGTTCCACCTTGAGCGTTGATTCTATAAGTAGTAAATCCTAGATTGAAATTGCATCGATTTAATCACCGCATTACACTCCATAAGACCCGACACCAATATCGCGTTTCCCTTTCAATTATCTCGCACCTACATCAGCCACATTTACACTCCCATTTCTCATAATCCATCTGCCGGAAGCAGCATCCTACTCTAGTACTGTTACTTTCCACACTGATACATAAAAATATTATAAAAAAATAAGAATAGAAAATTCATACACATTCTCATAAAAACATCATTAAAGTTCATGACATCCCGCAAGTTACATCATTCATTATCTTCTCTCATTCGTTAAAAGATTCCACCGATATCCGTGCTCAGGATACATTCTTCCTGTTGCGCGCAATGCAATTAATCACGTCGAGTTTGAGTTATATTACAGCAGACCTAATTCTCTCGTTAGTCGCCCGTTAATTACTAATCGTAAACACGGAGTTAATCAGGAATGAATTCACGATCGCATCGTAGCTTCCGTCGCTTCCGGAAATTTAAACGAGGAAAGTTGCGAGCAAATTATTCTAATTACTTCCTAGTATGAAATACATGATCAAGCGAAACATTCTCCGCGAGGATCGGTGTCTTATTACGGTTATGCAGCGAGTTTTGTACATGTTTGTATGTATATATATGTAACAAAATTAAGAACACGCGTGTGTTAAAACGCAATCGGTTGCTGTGTCAGTCTTTTTTGTTTCTCTCGAAACTTACACGTCACCTTCACCGTGAAAGGGACCACTTGCTATTCTGTTCCTTGACGCCTTGGTATGGGCGCTTTTACCACTATTACATTTATTGTTAGTCATTAGCTTAACCGCGACCGCTATTACAAATATACGATATATAATAACGTTATCCGCTCAAACTTGCCTGTATAACGACTTCCTTCGCTTCTTTTTCCGCAAAACGTATCGGCAAACGAACGGCGCGCGTTACGAGACTGCCGCTAATCATAGATCGGTAATTGGCTCTCTCGCTTGCATGATTGATCCCACGCGCGGCGCGGTATGAGGTTCTTTTATTCTCCAAAAGCCCACGATTCTAGTCGAGTAAAATGGGTACAGCTTATTATTAATCGTTTTCCGCCATCAAATTGTACTCGGCGTAAAATTGAGTGATTACGGGTCTTGATTACAACGATTTCTATATCAGCTGTGCGGTATATAATTATTTTACTTTGATGTAACATGTCAAAGATTATTTCTCTTAATTATATTTTATATCAAATATTTATTTTTTTTTAGTGTCAAGCACATTACTCATCTTTAAGTATCTATTAGCAGTAACGTGTTTAATATTCTAGCTAACTTATAATAATAATTTATATCTCTATACAAGAGAAAAATAATTCATAGCGTTGCTCGGTAACTTGTATTTCCACGTTGCTTTTCGTTTGGACTTTCAAAAAAGTTTCGCGAAAAACATCACGGAAGTGATTGAAATCGGAGATAAGAGACTCGCGCAAAGAGCAGGACGTATGTTTATTAAGCGGCAAACGCGGATCTTGCACGGCGCAACGATTCTCCCTTTCTCCGGACGGCTTCGGGGCTCACTTAGATAAGGCGTGGTGCGCCGTGGTCGATTGCTCCCAACTGGATCGGACCGAATGTGTCTGTGCCTCTCACTGTGTATGACTGGCATGCCACAACGTTGATTACAGAGCTCTAACACAGCGTCACGATTTTCCTCTAACCCCGGACCAGATGGAAGAGTCATTAGCCTGTACAGTGTTCCGGACGATTGTGCGCGCGTTTCGTAGATAATGACGACCGTTGCAACGTCTCCTCGTCGATTTCGTCGGAATCTGGACTGCGTGCGATCCGCACGAGGGGGTGGGGGTTTCGATAATCGCGAATCAGCTTACCCTGCTGACCGAAGACCTTTCCAATTTCCAGAAAGCATTTAGAAAAGCATAACCGATTTCGTTGGATTCGAATCACTAGTTAGACAAAGCGATGGAGCAGTTTATTCCAATGTTCTATAATGATCGGGAAAAATCATGTAAAAATTCAGATGGAAAAACTTTTAAGACAGCTAAAAATTTGAAAGCGGTAACGTTTGCTTCGGCAATTGTAATGGTAGCGAGTTACGAGTTTCTTACACTACTTGTAGAAATTATTAATCAATTCTTTTGCTTGTTTTTTCCTAGTGATATTTATTAGAAGGTAACAAAAATGACGAGAGGCCGGATAGAATTGCATCTCTGAATAGTTAATCATCTCGTTATAATTCCTACGTTCGCGATTGAGTTCGCGTCGATTGCGTCGAGTTCTGATCGAATAATCAGTTATAAGAGACAACTTTCGCATATTCTTCGACGATACTTGCGACATCATCGTCGGCCCATTTATACACGTCTGCGTTGAATTCGGTCCGGTGGTGTTTCATCAGCGAGCATCGCGAGCTGTGTCGTCGCAAGGAAAGGCGTCGGCATTTTATCACGGGGTCGCTTCGGCTGAAAATTAATCGGCGCACGCCCGAAGTGAGCATGCAACAGCATACCATATCATTCGAAAGTCTCAGGACGACATGGACTCCCGTCTCAAGGACGGATTAACGCGTGCCAACGCGATTGATCGTCGAATATTCTCGATCCGGTTATCGCAAAATCGAATGGATCGATCTTATCGGTATTCGAGTACCAGTACGGAATCATTTCACGGTGCGTGTATTATCGAACGGGGATCTAACGATTACTTAGTATTTAAAGTTATTTTCTTCGTTATAAAAATGATATATAAAAATGCTCGTCGGCGATAAAAGCAGAGATCAGTTTACGACAATGATAAAAATTCAATGGCAAGATACTAATTATGTATACGCATTATTAACAATGTTAATTGAAACGGTCGTAGATAAAATCTATGAGATGAAATCTATAAAATGTCTGAGAACTTAAGAGGCTCATTAATTTTCCACGCATCACCACGAAAGCGTACGTAAGTTAGATTCGTGTCCCTGGCTCTTTCAATTGATTCAGGATCTACGATATTAAAGAATATAATTTTTTTTTTTAGAAAGAGTTTTTTTTTCGCGTCTGTCTTTTATAAGTATATAAAAGATATGTACTCGGAGAAGCGGTTAAGAGAGCTCTATGGCGTTTCCTGTAGGTCATCGTTAGGTGTGGTTACCGCTTGTCTTTTGTGCGGGTTTTGCTCTCGGCTTGGTTCAAGGAGATCCAGAAGCGGTTGGTACGGCGCGGCCGACAACGTCGGCGAGACATGCGCGCCGAGTTACG
>NW_021849707.1:142547-152005 GCF_003651465.1 Formica exsecta | reverse complement strand
CTCTTTCTCTTCTTTCTCTCTCACGGTAGGCACGCCGGCCGCCTGCCTCGCCCCGTATTCGGGTCAGCCGAGAAGTAGAAATTACGTAACCCAAGGCGGTTAGACGCTCTGAATCTGAATCTCTTTCTCTCTCACGGTAGGCACGCCGGCCGCCTGCCTCGCCCCGTATTCGGGTCAGCCGAGAAGTAGAAATTACGTAACACATGTGCGCCAAGGCGGTTCTCACCGAGAGCCGGCTTACCGGAAGTCGAGACCACGTTTTGTCAGCCGTAAGGACGCGCGGTCAACCTCGCGAGAAAAAACGCGTGAGCGTTCCGACCGTGCGTAAGATATGACGAGTGAAGAGTGTCAAGCTAAGAAATATCGAGAGAGAGACTATTTAAATAATTAATTTGCTAGATAATATAAGTTTGTACATAGAGCGATAAGGAAAAGAATCCTTCCTTGTTTAAGAAAGTATGTCTAATGCAGAATATATCTTTATTTAGGAAAAAGATATAAGTATTATACTGTGCTCATTTTTTATTTTATGAAATGTTTGCGTACGAATTACAGATTCGACCCAGAAAAATTTATTGACCATTAAATTCGTGAAGTATTCATGTTTACAAAATTTAGGTTTGAGGCGAAATTTCTTGCAATAAATTTATGGAGTCGGCGCAAAATTCAGATGTAATCTAGCGGGCTCCACCTTGTCGCCTGCCGTAAACCATTCGTGTTCGCGTTTAACAGCCGTGAAACCGAGAGTTCAGTCGCGTTCGAGCGATAAGACATTTTGCCGCGCGTATACGAGCGTTCACCGATCCGCGAAACACGCTCTCTCCTCCACTCCATCTTCTCGCTTCCTATAAGCGTATCTCTGTGATGTAGATCCGGCTTCGTGCCTGGAAACCAGACTAACCGGGGCTGGCCGACTCCGCATCCATAATCCGTCTCTAGTGGTTTCAGCAATTCTCCGATTACGTCTATCGCGTGACGCGATAAAACTCCTTCCCCCTTAGCCGCGGGCAAAGAATCGCGTCGGCACGCGAGAGTATTCGAGCGTCTGACATGTATCGTCCATTTCTACTTAACGCCGCTGCTTCCATTGTTTCTCGATGCACACGAATGCCAATATTAAATGTCAGAATTTTCAATTTCTTCATTATCTCACACAATACTTTGCAAATTTCTCTTGTTCAGAAGTTACATTATACATGAATATATTATGTTAATTCATATCATTAAAAGTGATTCGAATATATGTGTAATTGTCTTCTTTCAACAATTAAAACCGATGATAGAATACAATATCAGAAAAATCTTTATAAGAGAAATTGGAAAGTTTTGGAAAGCAGATACTTTATATATTGATCCGATTAATGTTCTCTCTATTTTTAACAGAACATACATAAAGGTACAAATAGTGATTTTCACCGAAACCGTTCATCTCGCTTCCCGTTTTCACTTTGCGAAATTTCTTTAAAAACTTTAATCCGGCAAGAGCGCCGGCTACTTTCTTTCGTGCGCAACACGCGTAACGTCGTATCAACATGTTAATGATCACACACATGTTAATGATCCCCGCGATTTCAACCTGTTTCTACTATAATAGATCCTTTTCTATTGCCAGGTAATTCCGGCGTGTTTACTCGCCTTAACAGAAGCGCGACGAGTGCAGATCCGGCCTCGAACGGAATCTCAAACTTATTACGAGGAACAGGATAACCAGGCCGCCGAAGATGATTTTGACAGCGTGGCAGTCTATCAACCGCGTACCCGCGCGCTTCCTTCGCCACGCTCCAAGGACGCACTGCACGCATCGAAGCCGCCGCCGGTGCAGACCATCAGAAACTACAACAAGGTCAACGATGATGGGTCTTTCACCTTCGGCTACGAGGCGGCCGATGGTTCTTTCAAAGAGGAGACTCGCGGCGTCGACTGCGTCGTGCGCGGAAAGTACGGCTACATCGACCCGGACGGCAACAAAAGAGAGTTTAGCTACGTTTCGGGTAATCCCTGCGACCCAAACGCGCCCAAGGACGAGGAGGAAGAGGTGCCAGAGAAAGAGGAGGAAGAAATTTCTGGACCAGCGAATTATCCCGTCGTCAGACCCGTACAACGAACCATCCCGGTGAGACCAACGTATCAGCCATCAACCACTCGCGCACCTACCACGATATTTCAGACGGAATATCAGCTCGATGACGACGCGAGCCAAGAACTGACCGAGGAAGATCTGAAACCGCAACTGCGACCCTCGGCCTTCAGAAGACCGAGCACCCTGGTGCAAATTACACCTTCCACCGCTATTTACGAGTCCTCGCCGTCCCCTAACCCGTCCTTTTATAGACTAGCTTCCACCCCAACGGCGCAGTATCAGACCACACCATCGCCCATTCTCCGCGGTCAGTCCACTGTTGCCTCCAACGTCTATCAATCGCTCGAGGCGACCACTCGCCGGCCGGCGACTCGTCAGCAGAGGCCCCAATCGGTCGCGATAACCCCGCGGCCCCACGTCGCTCAAGTGGCCGCGCAATATGTCTCCCCTAGCAGCACCGAGCGTCCCGACAATCTGTTCTATGCCCAGACTCACCCCACGGTATCGCCTCTGCGCACCACGACTGCCGCTAGCACTCCCCAGCTCGACTTTGCCGCCGAACTCGAGCGTTACGTGAACACGATCGGCTCGCACGTTTCTGCCACCCCTACCGCGAGACCTCAGGCTGCCCCTCAAGCCTCGCCTCAAACCTCCTCGAGAGTTAAGCTGACCGGTCAGACGACGGTCACCGCTGCAACCTCAACCGCCGCCGAGCCCATCTACCAGTCGGAACTCGTGTATGATCCCTCGACCGGTCAGTACAATACCCAGCTTTATCAGACACTGCCCCAAACTGTGGGTGACTTTAGCCTCAGTCACAAACTCCAACCATTCGTAGCCTCACAGCCCCAGTCCCTAGTCGGTCTGCAGCAACTGCAACAGTACCAGCAGGCTCAGCGGCAGAGCCCGGTCTATAAGCAGGCCCAGTCGGCGCCCACTCCGGCGGTGACGCAGCCCCAGGAAGTGCTCTACAGGAAGCAGCAGGCGCAGCTGTTTCAGCAGTCCCAGCAGCTCTACGCGCAGCAACAACGTCGCCAGCAGCAACAGCAGCAACAGCAACAGCGGCAGCAGCAGCAGCAGCAGCAGCAGCAGCTCCAATCGCACAGACTGCAATTATTGGAATCGCAGGGGGAACCCCAGGCATTCTATTACGTGGCGCCTTTGAAGGCCTCCGCCAGCACCGCGTCCCTTTCAGTAGGTCAAATTGATCAGTTTCTCCGAGGTAGAGGTGCTAATAATTATTGATACGATCTAAATTGCAGCGTTAAGAATTTACTCTCGGATTCTTGGAATCGTCGGTATTTATCATTCGATATTATCTCGAACCTCTTGCGACCGCTAAACCGCCGAGGATCTCGAGCTGCTAGATCGTAATGTTGGCCCATGCGTATAAAGGGTATTATATATAAGTATATGCAATATATATATTTTATACATAGTATATATATATATATATTCACGTGTGGCGGCGCTGAAGCTGAAATATATGAAGTATATTGCTCGAGTGAATGGCACAAACGAGCGCTTTGATGCATGCGTTGTACGCGGGGAATGCGTGTGCAATATATTTGATATAATCGGGCGCTCCGCGAGAAGTAATAGTTGCGGTGAAAAGTTCTGCGACGCGCAAACGTCGCGGATTTAACGTCACTATCACACGTAGATCGCAGGAGATCGCGTGGGTTTTCCGCGAAGCTTATTCCAAGTTTATTACTACAAACGCGATCTTCTCGTAATTTTCGCAAGAAACGTGGAATTTTCCGAAATTACCTTGTTTTCGATAGCGCTTTCACGCTTTGGTAGCCGTGTATAATGTATATAGCATATCCGTTTCGCTTTTTTCCGTCCAACGCGTGTCTCGAAGCGTTCATGCGCTACATCCGCTCATCTCGGCCAACGCGCGAACGATAGATAATATTATTCATCGACGATATGCAATCGGAGAACGAAACTTAGAGAGATTAACGTATGTGATACTGGATAGAGGAACCGCGCGCGTACGATTTCATGAATAGTGTCAATCGCGACGATAGTCGGTGACAAAATTTGATCTTTCTTTATCGTATTTGTATATCTTTCAGAATTTTCCCGTTGAATTATCTCATTGAAGATCTTGTTCTTTACTGAACAACAATATAGATATATTCAAACGAGCCCTGCAATGCCGTTTCCGTGACAACTTGTCGATATAATTTTGTTTTCATTAAAAGATAGTAAAATTTTATTTATTCGCGCACCTCGAGAATTAAAGCGGAACGAGATTTCTTCCGATTTGCACTTCTCGTCAGTCTGTAGTATCGTGTAATGTTTATGAGGCACGTTAGAGAGAGAGTGAAAGCCAACGACCTGACGCAATACTCATGCACGCATGTACGATGTATTACCGTGGCAATTTCTCGCAGGTCTCTAACACCGTACTGTCATAAAGATATCCATGGTGGTTTCGGGATACAAATGAAACACTTCGTCGCGCAGCCGCGGATCTTTTTAAGCACGACCCCGTAAGCCCAAGCAACGTAATAATGTTCGAATCGACTCGATTACAAAACGTTGATCTAATACAGGATCGGGTCGCGCGAAAGGCGAATGAAACGCGATAGGATAACAAATCGAATCATATCCATTCATGCAATGTTTCAAGACATTTTCAATTAAACGTGCAATATTGCTTATTGTACTATTGTATCATATAATCCACCAAGCATTATTTGATACATACATTTCCTATAATTGAAAAATTAATTCAAAATTAAATTTTCGATTTATAATTATCGCGTATGAATCTCTCTTCTGAAATAATACATCTCATGACGCGACGCGACAAAAGTTTCAATTTAATATTTTACAATCTTTTCTAATTTTTTTTCAATAGATTATTAAAATTAAATCTTAAAATTAAAATTATAAAAATAAAAAAGAAAAGTTTATTTTATTACATCTTGAAATTCCGTGATGCAAATGTGTGTGTATCGCTCGCGTTTTAACTCGGTAATAATTCCGATGTCCGATACGCTAATGTCGGTAGGAAGTGTACTCGGCCTTTTGCAACATGGAATTTTGCAAGCTTGCCGCGAGTAGGGTTCACCATGAGTCGACCATCGGGGAAACCGCAATACGCTCTTATTGGCGTGGTCTCGTTCGTAAGGACAACATTCTATTCGCGCCAGACTTTCTATTTGCATTCTCTGTCACAAGTGTGAGAATCGATTCGTATTTAATGCGTTCCGCGACTCGACTGTTCAGCTCGCGGAAATATATAGCAAATCCGAGAAAAAAACGGTTGTATACGCCATTTTTATCGAGATGCTTCACAGCCATTTATAATTATATATCAGATATCTTATGTATGTTATTTCTTTTTTAATTATAGATTTTTTTAATGCAAATAAAACTAATTTTTCCTTGATAAATTTTTACCACGAAAAAATGTTTGTTCAAGCAACACTCGTTTGGAATTAATCAAACGCAATAACAATTTTTAATTATTAAAAGCTATTGATTCTGCTTGCTATTGATTCTGCTTGCTAATGTTTGCTTTAATGTCTAATAGTTTTTTACATAAAATTTCAAATTACAGTTTAAACATTTCGTAATTTTGTACTAGCGTCGTACAATTCATACTTTTTTATAAAATATAATTTGACTGCATATTTTTGAAAAAAGTTTTTGTAATCATTAGCACAAAGATGGCTTAATCGATGATTTCGTGATTTAATCGCAATTACATTGTTGCTGTAATGGGCTCGAAGCGGCGGTTGCCTACTCTCATATTGTAAATAATACTTGTTAGTTTTAAGGTATAGTGGCTATTTAGCAATTCATACGCATACTATTGCGCATAAATCTTCGTAAAGAGGAGACTTACGTTACAGTTGTTTTCTTTTTGTATCATTTGTGAACATAATCGAAAGAAAAATATTACTGCGAAAGTTTGCTGCGCTATTACTTTATTTTCCCCGATTTCCTAGTATCATTTACTTTCGCTCGTTGGAATATGCACTGCGAGACTGAAATATCAGCACGCACAAATAAGGATTGAAATAGACGTATCGAATGTATATTTAATAAAATCACAACCGTGGCAAACATTCGCAACAAATGCGGTCTTATTAATTTTGTTTCCGCATTCCTTCATAAATTTACATTTATTAGAAGGGAAAAATAACAGGCATATAATAGCCATAGAATTCATTATACATGCAATAATCATATATAATATATAACGCATCAATATATTTCATACTTTAATATTAAACACAAAAAAGTTGAAAATACACTAATTTAGTATTTGATCATTAAAGCTATATTATTATTTTAATTTAATTTATGCCGCAAATAAATCATTTTCAGAAAGTTTGCTTACCAGATATATTTTAAAAGAATTACAAATAATTTCCTTTATATAATAATAATTATATGAATTAAAGATATAAATAATTGAGCGCGTCTTATAGCTTTTCCTTGATTTTAGAAGGATTTCTTTGGATAATCTAAGATTTTTTATTTGCATAATGGATATCTCGCACGATTTGTTCCAGAACATCTTGGCTTAGAAGCATTGTTAAACATGTGATTTTTACGAGGTAAATATAGTAGGCTCATTCTAACAAGCCGACGCCCGCCGGTGTACCGTTTTCCATTTCGTGCCGCGGCTGCATCACGCGCGGCAGGGGCTTCCGCGAGAAGAAATTAGAAAAGTGGAAAAGACAGCGTCGTCGTGCACGATGTACATAAACGTCGTTACGTCACAAACGAACGGCTACACGTTATCCACCTGCGGCGTTTTCTCCGCTCCGATTATAAGCCACGTGCCGTCGTGAAATCGCAATAGGCGCTCATAAATACAGGCGAGATTGTTCCGTTAACGCGTGTCAATATCTCACAAATGATTCTCGATTAAAAAGATACTTACGTTGATGGGTTACAAAAATAGCGATCTTAATTGCAATTTTCCACGTTTCGACGATGCTTTCATTATTCCACGTCATTCTATCTAACTGGTCTTTCTATTGAAACGGATTGTTTTTGAAAAGGTTAAATAAATCTCATATAGATTAGGTTGTGTATATCTCTTATATATATATATATAATTTTATACTCGTCACCTTGCATATCTAATCAACATCGATATGCATAATGACCATGTATGATGTTAGTTTCGCTTGAAAGATAATCTTAATGAAATGTCAATTTCACTGCAAAGCATTTCAAACGCAAAATTTTCACGCTTTCGTAATGTCGTTAATAATAAATGCAACATTTTTATGGCAGATTGAATATATAATAAACATTAAATAGCACTACGAAATTGATATTTTAATAAACAAGGATATGCATTATCCGGTTTGATTTTGCGAGTAAAAGTAGATTATAAGTGCTTAGGTGAAAGTCATTGAAAATGAAAGGGTCGAGCCAAGTGTTAAATCAAACCACGCTAGACAACTTATACATGATTGGCTGTAGCTAAGTATATTATCTAATTTTTGAAGCACGAGTGCGCGTGGATATAATCACGAAAGTAAATTGGATCGATGATTTATTTTCAACATTGTATCGACAAGATGTATCATATTTTATTACACGACTCGTATATAATAGCTGAACTTTCCGTTGCAAAATCCATGTATATCGAAAAATTTAAACGTTTAGAATATCCTTTCCTAATTCACAACGTATACCTATTTTCCTACTTTTATATAGATGTATTGATATGTAATTAAATAAAAATGATTAAATTCATATAGTAATATTAAAAACAAATATTGTGCTATATTTTTATTCATGCTGACATCTCTTTAAACTTCAATAACGAGAGATGTAACCTTGGACTCAGTTTCAGTAAACCATAATACTATAGATTACGGTTTATTTACCGTTTTGTGGTTAACATAAGTCGTAGATTATTAGTGAAAGTTTCACTGCTGCTTTCTAAATAGCTGTTCTCCATTTTACCGGTAGAAGATGAGCGAGACAATTGCTACTATCGTTTAATAACGCGTTATCTCTGCAATCATACGCAACCTCGGTGTTTTATGAGAATTCATAAGTATCATCGTAATTGTGTAATTGCCATAAATAGTACTTTACCGTAGAGTGAGAAATGTGATAAATTAGTAAATATAAAAAAATGTGTATTGCACAATGGAATTACTCGATAAAAATATATAGATTTGAAGTTTTATTTTTAATTCTTTAAGATTTTAAATAATTCAATCGTTTTTATATATTTAGACATTATTAAAAAGATTATAGTTAAAATAAAAAGTAATTTACAAATTTATTCATTAATATCTATTTAACGAAAACATTGTTCGGAATCTTCTTATATATTTACTTTACATATTTACTTTTATTATACAATTATATTAACAAAGATGTTTATATTATATATATATCTTAAAATTAAATATAAGGTTTTATATAAAAATTTGCTGAGAAAATAAATATATTTAGAGGAATTCTCTTAGTTATCTAATATAGAATAATGTATAGTCATGTAATAGCCGGAAAGAGATAGATGGAAGTGTCATTAGCGAGTGTCAACGCGCTTCAATCACGCGGAATGGTAAGACGGAGAATACAGGATAGCACTTATATACGCAACATCCTCTATCCTACATGATAAATGTCAGAAGAATGTGACAACCGTTCCGTTTTGCCACTCTCACGGCGGATATAAATACGTAGATTGACATAATTTAACGACGACGTTTATGTCACTTATTGTTAGATGCGCTATGTGCCTGACGTGACGCTTAGCGAGCTGGCTCGCGAGGGAAACGGTAAGCGAAGATGACAATTGCGGCGCAATCTCGTCTGAAGTAATCCAATCACAATAATTTCGCCTCGCTTTCATTATACGCGAAGTAAGTTCCTCGTACTTGCGTCCGCGGAAAGATGAACAATACGATCGTTAACGGCGATAATATTAATATACCTCATATCTCTGGAGAATCTGTCGTAATTATGTTATATGATATCTCCTATTACTTAGCATGTAACCCAACACCAATATAATCATACCATCTACACGTAGCGAAAACAATTTCTAATTAAATTTGCAATCTAAGTTTTTTCAACATATGTGTTGCGTTTTTTAAATTATAAATTCCGCCACTATTAACCAAAACATTAATTTCAGAAATTTTATATAAACAAATATCTATACATTTTTTTGTTCTTTGTTCTTTTAAATCTTTTTTTTATTCTTTAGAAATTATATTTTATATATGTATACACACACACATATATATAAATATAAATTTAACAAAAATTTTATTTTATGATTTCTTGATTCCTGACAACAGTAATCAATTATGTAAAAAGAATGCTCTCTCTCTCTCTCTCTTTCTCTTTCTCTCTCTCTCTCTCTCTCTCT
>NW_021849707.1:138379-140407 GCF_003651465.1 Formica exsecta | reverse complement strand
TCTCTCTCTCTCTCTCTCTCTCTCTCTCTCTCTCTCTCTCTCTCTTTCTTACTATTTTTTACTTCTACATTATAGCATAGTTCCTGATGCATTTCATCACGCCTTGCAATGCCGTACGGAAGGCAGTATATACGAGGCGTTGCACGTCACGACATCAATGAGTCAGTACCAACACGTAAGAACTAGTTCATTACAAATGATAAAATATGCATTTAGGACGAGAAAACAGTTTGCAATGACTTAGTACTGCTTCGGCTAGATAAAAGTAATGAGTCTACAAATTATAAAAGAATGTGATTCGCACGCATGATAAAATAAGACGGTAACATCAATTCTCAGAGATACACGTTTCTTTATGCCATCTCATCAATGTTGTAACTAATATTTTTTTTATTATAGAAATGTAAATAATAGAATTTAATATTAAAGTATTTTACAAATTGAATATGAACAATATGAAAAGAAAAAAATGATATTATAGATTTATTATATTATAATTGTGCGTCAAATATTCTTAATGTTTATTCCGTAGGATCTTCAACAATTTAAAACTAAATTCATCATTTGCATTTTATAAACTCATATTGTAGTACTTGTCTCATGTATTTTAACATTGATCGCAAATTGTCCGATCACGTATTAAAGGGCATTTTGCAATATCCATTCGCCGTACGTTTTGGCATGTTCAAATTACAATTACACATTACATAATAAGAAATGACATAATTTCAGTGAAGTTTCAGCATTGTTGGCAGCCAAAAATGAAGCACGAACCTGAGCATAGTTTCCACGGCCATAATGTGAGACCTTTCGTATGTAACGAAGTAGGTGTGTCAGTCGAAATATAACTGAGATAATGTGTAACTTCTGATTGCGATACAATTAACTCTGTACCAACCACTTACTTCCGAAGAAATTAATCACGCGATTGTTTAATTATTTTAAACAGCGCGCTTATAAAAAGGAAATTAAAAAATTATAATCAATAAGATGTGAGTTTTAATCAATTTCAATATATCCCAAAGTTCCTAAGAATTAAAATGCTCCTTGAGTTTGCAGTCTTAAATTAAATTAACTAAATTAAACTGATTTAACTATTAAATAAAAAAACAGAACTGTATTAATAATAGTTTCTAATGTATTAAAAAAATTGATTTTTTTTTAGCAAAACCCCTTACCGGGATGTCCAATTAACGTTATACAACGTTATACGTTGAAAATTGCAATGTCTTGGTGAATTAAGCTTCAAAAGCGTAAATAAATAACAAGATCTGATTTTTCGTTCAATTTTAAGCTATTTTGCTCCGATAGGAATTCAATTTGAGGCTCGACTATCAAGCTAGCAACTATTGACGATTATCAACAATAAAATCGCTTCTAACAATTATATAAAAAAATCTTAGGTAATATTTTATTAATTAGAACGCTGAGTAGATAAATATGTTAAGAAGAGATCGCCTACGGGTTTGTCAAGCAATTAGTAGAGAAAGTATGAGTATCTCTTGATGCATCCCGTACGCTTTTCCCGGATATCCTGGCATATTTGATTATTTAGATTTCAATGGACCCATCGACTGCGTTCGCGCGCGCAGGCTCCGAATAGGCCCCGGGAGAAATAACAATTCTCCGCGGAGGAAACGACGCGACGCGAGGCAAGATAGACAACCGATACGTCCACGAATACGTGGCATATCAAGGTGGCATCAAAAAAGTGAATACGAAACGCGGAGGAAATTGCATGATGTAATAATTGTCCTGTGGGAGTGCCTAGAGTGGAGCGAATACCACAATACACTGGTATTGCACACTCTCTATGGGAACTATTGTTACAGATTTTACAGTCTACTACTGTGGTAGTTCTTGCCCGGTCGTCAACTCCCACGTGGCTTTCACTCGTGTCCCCGCGAAACCAAACTTCTTCGCATATGTCCCATTCTGTCATGGCAGCATCGCACTCGTTTCCTCCACCAGGCGACGCGCTTCCGCTCCTTCGCGCCGTCATTATCGGTGCACTTTCTTCGACGCTCT
>NW_021849707.1:129000-137928 GCF_003651465.1 Formica exsecta | reverse complement strand
ATCGGTGCCCTTTCTTCGCCGCTCTTACGAGGCGTGCGACTTTTCAGGCTTCTAAAAGAGTCTATGACAAACTCGAGTCTTAGTCGCAAGAAAAATGTAATTTATTTGTAGAGCAATAAACTTCGTAACATTGTCAGTTTATGTGGATGTAAAACTGACATCTTGCGTATATTTTTAATGGGAGAAATGATACGTTTATGTTAATAGAATTAGAACCGCGTGACAAATTCGCGTGAAATATAAAATTTAAATGCTAATCAACAATTGATTTGCTCAACGAAGAAGAAAAGAAGCCGCTTTTCAAAATGCAATTCGCGTATCAATCGATCACATTCAACAACGTTGCCCGTCGTTAAAGTGATCCTGTCTTGAGCAATTTCGCGTGACGAGAAGGAACGCGTAATCGAGATGAGTAAACACAACCGCGGCATCTTTATTGTATGTGTATTTTCTGTCAAAGCGCGCAATGCGTCTCGCGTTTTTACTGCCGTCGTTCAAGAAGGAGTTGTCATTTCGTATTCCAGCGTCATAATGAACGTTTAGGGGTCATCAAGGTTGAGCGTGGCGGCGCGACGCAACACGCCGTGGAAGGGGCGCGGCGGTGGTTGCCTATTGTGTCACCCTATATATAACGGTACCCGACACCCCACGCAGTATTAAGAACATTCACCGCATCCGCGGTAACATGGTTTCCAGTTGCAGCAAGGTATATTACCGAGTACACTATGCCGAAAGGACGCGAGTGCGCGAGTACACGTTTATGGTGTACGCAATTCGCGCGCGTGAGATCGATTTCAATCGCAATCAATTTAAATGCTCGATCTGAATGTTCCGGCGATTTTTCGCGGAATCGATATTGGGAAAGTGTTCGTGGGAAAGTGCGCGCTTTGGCGTACGGTTGCATACGTGATCTTTCGTCCGTACATGGTCAAGATTTATTCTGAGCCTTAGGCAATGCATTAGAAATTAGAATATTATAGCAAAAAATGCTGTGGTGTGACAAGTGCATCATTATGTGGATATAAACGCGTATTAAGGAAGTATTTCGCATTTTACGAATAGAAATGAATTAAAAATATATAATTTTTATTGCGCAAAAATTTGTTTGTCATTTAAAAATCCGTATATTCGATGCTTTGTTAAAATTTTCAGTATCCTCCGCTTCCTCGTAATAATTTATCATGACGCATCGTATTTACATTTGCATTTTTTCTTACAGTAAAAGATCACATTTTGCTTTTAAGATGACGCCATGGCTGATGGCATTCTTCTGCCTGGCGACAGCCGGCTGTACGAACGTCACGGATCAGCAAACGTCGGAAACACAACACGATCATCAAGTGGCGATCTTGAAGCAGATCAGAAAGGTGAATGAAGACGGTTCTTATACATACGGTTACGAAGCCGGCGATGGATCATTCAAGGTAATTATGTGCGTGATTACTTAAGCGCGTCGTAATGTCGACCGCGCCTATCGACTTTTTCTTAAGATATCGTACCGCGTTTAGTTCCCACAGTATTAGATACTAATTATCCGCGGGGATCATTTTTTGCATTTCTAATTACATTTAATAACAATGTTATGCTGTGCAAGCAATGCCGAAGACGATGATAATTACATACCAATGTCAATAGCAACTTAAATAGTCGTATAACAATTTTTAATTGCTTCCTATAAATTTATATAGATTCTTGTTATATATTGTTTATCTAGATATTTTTATCTATAAAATTTATAATATTACTAAAAGTATTAAAAAATAGACATAGAAGTATGATGTTCCTTGAAAACTAGATTATGACTTAAACAATCTTTAATTACATTGTCATCTAGTAATATAAAATAACAGTCAATTTATTATATGTTAAACTAATTCATCTTGATTTTATAAATATCTCGATTACGCTAATAACGAAAAATTTAATTTATTCGTCCAAGGTGTGGATATTTAAACTCGCGCTACTTTCGTGAAAATCTGAACGGTAAATACTTACTTTGTCAGGTTGAGAGTCGCGACGTTCTGGGCAACGTTAAAGGCACGTTCGGCTTCATCGACGCCGACGGCGAGATAAAGAGAGTCTCGTATTCCTCGTCGAACGGGACAGGCTTTAAAGCAACCACCATGTCGCCATTGCAGGAACACGCGTCAGTCGTGCAGAGCATACCACGCGTCAATCGTACATTAACTACGAAGAAGCCGAGCATCGTGTACGCCACGACGACGGAGGGGTCGACCAAGTCGTCGGTTGTACAGTCGATTCCTCGAACGAGGAAGACAACCACCAGTTCTACCACGACGACAACGGCCAGCAGCAGCACTACAGAGGCGCCAAAAACGATACTTGGACATTACTTGAAAGGCACGTCGAAGAACAGGCCGCGTTTTATCATCAATGGTCAACAGAGACCGATCGTGTTAGAGGAGGGTACCGAGGATGAAGACTCGCAGATCAATCGACCTAGTACAGACGACAAAAGCGGCGTCTATAGAAGGATCATTTTCGCCAAGCGACCGATTGAGCATAACCTGCCGCCGATATCTGAGGACTTTGTGGAGAAGGAAGACGAAGCCAAGATTACAACGGGGAACAATCTGAGGAGACAACTGCATGACGAGACCACCAAGTCAAATTCCGACACCGCGGATAATAGCGACGATCATTCCGACGTTTACGGTGGTTCTTTGTCTACGACGCGACCTCTGTTCACTACGTCTTCCCCACCGCGGGCCATCCAGAGAGTTTCCAGTACCTCGCGCACGGATCGACCAAAGATTTACGTCAATCGGGAGAATGCGGGAGCGGGTGGTCGATTTGACAGCCCGAAATACGAAGAACCTCGGATCTACGAGACGGAGACGAAATCTAGTCTGGAGGAGCGCACACCAACGCCGCAGATCCTGCTACGCAGTTCCACCGCTCGAGTACCCGTCGAGAACCGGGAATATGTCAGACAGAGCACGGAGCCTGTCTTCGTGAGACAGCAGCCCGAGCAATATCTGCGGGAATTGCCGCCTAGATTACTCGTACAGTCTCAACAAGGCAACCTCGAGGAGGACGGCATCTACAGAGCGATACCGATCGGCAGAATCATGTTCCGGCCACCTTCCAATCATCAGCCGGTCTACTCGACCACGACGGACGCCAACATTCACTATCTCACAGAGAATCCCGTTCCCGACCAAGAGGACCAGGCGCGAATCGCGATGAACACAAACTATGTACGCCCGCGTCCCGTGATGCGACCGCTGATCTATTCGGAAGCTGAACGAAGACAACCCGCGCTTCTGCGACCGATTCCTAGTCCGATGGTTCATCCCGACGACAGAGATTATCAGGCGACCACACCCGAATATCCTTACAGACCCGGCGCGCTGGCGCTGCCGCCGGAACCGCCCAATCCGATCACGCCTCCTCTAAGTCGACGAGACTTCCAGATTTTGCTGAAGAGGCTGCTGGTGAGCCAATACGGCGTGCAAGCTCTATCCTATCCAAAGAGTTACCTCGAGGACGCCCTGTACGATCAGCAGCCGTATCCATCATATCCGGCAGGCTACCAAGCGCCGCTTCCGAGACCCGAACTGGCATACGATCAGCAAGCGCAATATGGTGAACGCGTGTCTCTCAGACGTCCGTTGTACCCTCGTGCTTTGCATCCGGCTTATCATCATCAATACGACGATTATCACGACGGCAGATACTCCAAGAGAGTGTACAGGCAGAAATTCTACGCGCAGGACGTATCCGACGAAGGCGATGAGGTTCTTCCGGCAGCCATCAGAGAAGCCTTGTTGTTGAGGATGGTAAATCTAGCGATCAACGCCGAACGATCGACGATGATGCCGACGACTGTGATGACCACCACAACGCCGGCGTCCAGGTATAGAAAGACGGGTCCGGTCAGGAGTGTACAGATCATCACGGACGACGACGAGGAGGAGAAGGATACGAGGAAAAAGATGTAACAACGATGAGTAATGTAGAAATAGTTAGGAATTCCGTCCGTAAAGATTACTCGTTGTAAGCAAAAAAAAAAAATGTAAAGTAAATTATTGAATTTTAATTAATTTTATTAAAATTTTTTTAATAAAACAAATTTATATAATCAAGGTCAACGAGTAATCGCAAATATGCTTTCTTTCGGCAATCTTTTAATACTACTTATTCTTTGCCAGATATTACTAAATATCCTGGAAAGATATTGTGAATTCTCACGGTAACATATTTAAGCATGACGAAGCGGCTTACATTAATGGTAGAGTTTTTATTTTTTTATTGTAGGAAACGAACGGATATGTCCATCCGCGTGTAAGGACCAATATCGCACATGCAACACGCATATTTGCGTCGTTAATGAGTCGGATCGGTTTCACAAAAGGGAAATCGTCGCCGCGCAATCCGATTCTCTGCACGATAGCGCATATTTATCGTTTGTCGTTGCATATTTATATCTACTAAAATAGATGCATCAGCATATATTCGATTAAGAAATATTTTAGATGTGTTTGTATTTTTTTTTCATATATATATATATCATTTTCTCGTATATTTATCTCTCTTTTAGCTTATCGCATATTTTTATCGCAAAATTTTATTTCTCACTCGCTGCTAATTTGCGTCAAATTTATACTATTTAATAATGAAGAAAGAACAATGGAATGACGAAATTGGTGAATGGATACTACCTCCGGCTGTAATTTACAATGGTATAATTATATTGTAAACATTGCAACATAAGTTTGTTGACATTATATGTTTACATTAATTAATCGTAGAAACAAAACAAAAATATATTAACCGATAAATCGTTGCTGATGCATCTCTATACCTATAAACTGATTAATTAAAAAATAATCTCACGGTTAAAACGCAGAACAGCATCGACGAAAGCTTTAGCTTCTAAGACATCTCTAGCGTACTCACTACTTACTGACTGTAAATACGGCGTTACGTAATAGAGACTAGTGTGATATATACGCATCGCGAAAAATAAAGAAAGAGTCAGAGAGACGGTAGACGAGGAGTTGTGTGAGAACTCATTTCGTAAGTCCTTGAGAGTCGGCGTTAATCGGGAAAGAATAGTATAACGCGTCTACCGGCGGTAATTAGCGTCGCTGATTGCGACACTCCTTTCCCGGTCGGATCTACACAACAAAGTTGCATTAGTCGCGCACGAATATACGCAGTTGTGGGCGGAGATCATGAGATCTCGCGCGCGGTTTCCACGCATTTGGAGTGTCCGCGTGTTGTCCGCGGGCAAATTCTTCGTTCGCAAAAGCGTTACGTATGATACGACACGAATATCTCACGTGTATCCGAAAGCTGTGAAGTGGAACAATCACCGCTTGGTACATGTCCAAGTGGAAATACGAAAAAGCGAGTCAACTCGATGAGAAAGAACATTAAAGAGATGAGCTTTATTAATACCACGCGATTTATTAATTCTTCGAAAAATGAATTGAAGGAATTACTCGGTAATCATTTTTGATTATCGCGCGTATACGAATTATTAACGAATGCGAGTAAAATTTTTTCGTATCGACATATTTTAAAACAGGAAAAAATTCAGATAAGCTTATTTCAAGTTTATTCTAGAAAATTTTCTTAAAAACAATAAAAAAAAATATATATATGCCTTCTAGTTATTAATAAATAAAATATCAAACATATACGAATAATCATAAAGTCAATATTATATATTATATTTACAGTACACGTTCGAGAACGTAGATTAAACGAGTTTCGCGCAAAACAAGTAAAAGAAACGTGTAAAAAGTAGCGTGCAAAGTATATATCTGAATTCACGGTGAATGGCAGGTCATTTTCCGCAGTTACTTAAATAGCGTTCTGATTTTTCCGCATGCGCCGGATATGCACGCGTGCATGTGAAAGGCTGACGTCGTCATTAGAACACGGGGACAGTCGTTGAAACGGACAGTGATCTTATATACGTCTTCCGGTATTCCGTGCATGCCGCTAAATACAGTGACGTAGAGGCGCGGTTTCGCGATAGGATCAGGACGCGCGATAAGGACAAACCGGCAGCAAAATTATCTAATTAGAGCGCCGGTCGCATCCCTCGGCTTTTCTCTCGATCTTTCTCCAGAGATAGAAAGCCGTCGTCGTGGAGGGCACACATTGTCTCACAGAACAGAATGCGCGTAAAGCATACATTTGTATGCAACGAGAGTAAGGAAGTAACTGGAGAAAATCGCGGCAATGCATTCTGATGAAGCGAGGCTGCTACAACAATAGTCGAAAGCGAGTAATCTGAGACAAAAACAACACTTACTTGATACTTGCGATCTCGTCGAATTTCCAGCCCACCGTGATGTTCTAATCGACTTTCTACGAGTCGGCGAATTTATTCATTATTATTCATGGCATCGTTTTGCAATGATTTTATCTCTAGAGCAGTCAATGCTCTCAAAACGATGTTTCGCTAAATCAGCGATGATATGTAATAAAAAAATTATTATTTGTAAGAAGTATAGATCGGCTTACAGATTGTACATTGACAAAAAACAGATATCTAGATTTTCGGTAGATCTCTTTTCTATTATATTATTCTTCGAGAACAATTTCTCTTAATCGTATAAATATATAATTCTTACTCTTAAAGTGTTATATACATTCATCGCGTTAATCACGCGTATGTTCGTGATATAGTTATTGTACAGTTTTCTCTGTGAAAAAAAAAAAATACGAAGCGATAGAGCGATATCTTTGGGATAAGATGGGGCATATAAAAATGGCACAGAGAATTTGCACTTAGGCAATCATAATTCAATTAGAGGCCACCGAGATCTTAGAATGAATAGACGAGGAGCGAGGCACGTTCTTCAGGCTCTCGACGTCATCTTCCAGCGTGTAGGGCCCGTAAGGCTCGGTCTGCACGCCCACGTCTTCGTGATCGAGCTCGAGGGCGTCCTGCTCGTAGATTACATCGTGACTCCGCGGTCTCGCCACCGATGGGATCCACGGTTGCGGAACGCCTTTGCCGAGCGCAAGAAAAACCGCAGCTGTCGTTAACAAGACGACGGATGCGACGCCGAACACCAATCGCCAAGAGCCAGCGATCTGAAACAGGCGACGCCGCAATTCTCATCGCAATCAGTGTCATTTGCGTCGAACTTAAATAAGATGACGGATTGCAAAGGCAAAGTGAAATCGCGACTGGCAAAATTAAAAATCTAAATTTCTTCTCAATATTGCGATGCGAGATCTCAGCTTTCAACTCTCACTTGAGGGATATACATCATGCATTTTCAAAGATTTGTGTATATAATACAGTTGAAAGAAATCTTTCTGCGAAGAGTTAGATTTATATAAATCCAGATTCTTTTTTATTTCAGAATTATATATGTGCTAATCGTTTTTTATATTTAAAAATAATAAATTATTAAGAATTTAACGAGAAAAAAAGAGAAACAAAACGTCTTAGATTTAAACCAAGATTTAGAAAGTACAAGAAACGATTCATCGCTAAATTCTTCTTACGCAACCGACTTCCTATAGCGTTCGCAAACGACGAAACTATTTAACGCGTTACATTTACGCAGGCGGACGAATAGTGTGCGTGTCATGTCCGGTGTAATAATATGACTTACGGAGCCATGAAGAGCCTGGGTGACGAAGTAGTTGGCGGCCAGCAGTCCCGCGGCACCTAATGTAGAGCAGAGAGCGCACGCGGCCGCGGCGCACGCCGGCGATTCCGCAGGTGCAAGATCGGCTATAGCCGCGAGTGCACCGGCCGGTGCGGTGCCGGAAACGAGAAGGGCTGCTATCCCCAACCAGGCTGCGCCCAGAGCCTGACATCCGGCGTAACCGGCGACGAAAAGGAGAGCCGCGGGGATGAAGTGGGCTGATCGCATTTTTATTTAATATTATTAAGAAAATTAAGCCACGCATATAAAGCCGGAAAGAAATATGTGTTGGAGTAAAATATATTATTTCTTTTTTATCATTTGATATTAAATTTAGATTAGGATGCTCTCATTCAATAATTAAGCGCTAAGAACGAGGAAGGAAAATATTATCGCTTTGTGTATTAATTAACTTGATTATCGAAGAATTAAGAATTAACTTAATAATTCTTATACGCGCATTTCGCAGATATACTAATACCATTTATAGAGATATACATAACGCACCTGTGTAGACGACCAACTTTCTCGCCGTAGTTGTGGATACTATTTTAGACTCGCGGACGTGATCTACCAGAAGACCGCAGGTCAGAGCAGCCATGAAGTGACCGATGTGAGGTAACGTGGTCAACACCGAGTCCTGAATTGGATCACAACTTATTGTTAGTAACCAAGCGAGACCCGTTATTGCGCTTGCAGCTGTTCCGCAATATTGATCGGTTATGAAACTCAAAACCTCCGACTTATACCGTCATATAATAATTACATAATAATAACAAAATCTGTATCTCTTCTCCTTTTTTGCCGCCTTATATTTTTTCATATTTTAGCTTCGTACTTTTTTAGCAATCAACAAAATGTTAAGATAATAATAATCACGCAATTCTAGCCAACTTACGTTAGCTGTAGAGAAACCATATATGAGCTTCAGATATTTCGTCATGCCAAGAGCGAGTGTCGCGTCGCCCCATTGATTGCCCATAGTCGCTACTGCGGACGCCCAGACGGGTACAGATCTCAGTAGTTTTCCCCATGGTATTACAGCTGCCTGTCATTATCGGTGTATATATAAATGTAATAAATTCGTTAGATGCTAATTGGCGGATGAAAAATTTTTAGAGTCCGTATAAGGGTTTTTCAACTCTCTATCCCAGCAATTTCTTATATATATATGCCGGACATACTAATTCATTATATATATATATTTTATGTATGTGTGTATTTATATATATATATATATATATATATATATATATATATTTCATTTGGCTATGTTCGACTT
>NW_021849707.1:114447-125181 GCF_003651465.1 Formica exsecta | reverse complement strand
TATATATATATATATATATATATATATATATATATATATATATATATATATATATATATATATATATATATATATATATATATATATATATATATATATATATATATATATATATATATATATATATATATATATATATATATATATATATATATATATATATATATATATATATATATATATATATATATATATATATATATATATATATATATATATATATATATATATATATATATATGTATATATATAAACAGCGAATTAGCATGTCCAGCAACTTTCCGTGACGAGTGAGCTCACTAAAGAGCTCGGAAGCGTCGCTTACGTTTGTATCGTGTTGATAAGACCTTGGTGTATCCTTGACGAATCGACCAAAGGCAAAATACCAGCATAGCGCCAGAAGAACCAGACCGTAACACAAAGAATCGCGGCCAAACATTCGCACCACCGCTGTGCCCAGCCATCCGGTGAGGCAATAACCAACGCTAACAGCTTAAAGAGGACGGGAATCAAGATTAGTCGATTAACATGAACCACGTAGCGTTCAATGGAACTCTTTAAAAAATATTCTGAAAGAGTCGTAGTATCTTCCCAAATATGTCCTTACAAAACAATACTGAATGGAAATCGGAGAAGCTTATTATACTCATCTACTCTTTACTTCTCATTTAAAAAACCGCGTTATTTGCAACCACAAACATACCTGCGTAACAACTGAAGTACCAGCTTCTGTGATTACTCTTGAACCACGTCATAGCCAGCATGTGAGCAGCAGGCATGGTTGCGCCCTGCAAAAGACGACGATGTCGTAATAATTTCTTCGCGTTTCACGTTCGTGTGTGCGCCGTGTTTTACGATATTACGCGAAATCTCACGTAGCTCGCGTTGCGATGCATCTAAAAAGATGACGTCAATAAAATCTGCGCGCCGACTTACGGTGCATAATCCTTGAAGTAAACGAAGCGCAACGTGCGACGGTCCGCGCCAGGCGGCGGGAACTAACAGAGACGCTACACAGGCGCTAAGAACCGCGCGTGAGAACACCATAGAGGGCCCGGATCGACCCCATACCAAGCAACCTCCGAGGATCGGACCCGCGACCTGTCCCCATAAGAAAGCTTCGCGCATAATCGATTCCGCTCGCTCCTCCTGCGGCAGCTGTCATTCATAATATGAATTATAAATATCTCTGTCATTTTATTAAATATATTTCTATTCTCCACACAATATTATATATAGATTGCTTAAACATTTAACAATTAAAGCAAACGAAACAGAATCACATTTAGAATTAATCTCGCTTAATTTATGTTTGCATTGGTAAATAAAAATTTATTAGAGAATTTAAAAAATTGAGAGAATTTAGTGTTAAACGAATGTATCAAAGTACGAAGTTTAAGAGAAATGCTTGAAAAAATATATACCTCCATAAATATAATCTCAAAGTCCTCGGTGCGATTGCGGCTGGTGATATTAACCAGCATATCACAGTGCCAAGATGTATCGATGATGGCATGATTGTCTTTTTGATTCGCTAATAATGCGACGGAGGAACTGACTTCGACCGCGCCGCAAAGCGCAAATCCAACTGCAACTAGCGCGGCGACGATGTGTCGCGCCCGTACGGCCGCTAACGAATAACGATATAATTATGTAATACGTCATAACAATCGTGATTAATTCCATCAAATAGCCGGTAAGGAGTAATAATTTTTTCACTGTTAAATCGCTATTAAAATTTATTATTAAACACATCATTAAAAAATTATATTTAACTAATTATGGCCGCGTTGTATTAGTAAAAATAATAAAGCAGGAATATTTTATCTCGCGTCGAATTATTAATAAAAATAAAACTAAAATTTTGAATGCGGTTAAAATGTTTGAATAAATCTTTTACTGTTGAATTTTGTGTTAGCAAAAATTGTCAAATAACACAGTAGTGAATAACAATAAATATCTCTTGTATATTATTCTAAATTAAAATTGGCAATCTTTACAGAATCATATTCTCGACAAATTCAAGGTAAAGCAGTGGCAGAAGAAATTTTCGTATATATATATATACATCCATTATCGTAGTCTCCAAACATCCGAGAACGACGATGTTTGATTTTGATAACTTACTCAAACGGCTGGTACAATGATATCTACGTATCAATTCTAAACTTAAAAAGCATTTGTCGACTGATTTTTAACGTCAATATGAAAATAATATTGGTATTAAAATGTGTGTGCATTACTGCACTACAAAATGATGCAAACAGCCGTAATTACCTTTTTTGCATTGAATAAATTAATATCAATCTGTATAATGTATCGCGAGAGTTATTTAAAGTTTGACCACATGAAACAGCGTGAAATAAAATCAGATCACACGCGATGAATAATGAAATTAATTGTAGTGATTAAAATTAACGAACCTCGAACTTCTTGTGCAGCGAGTTTTAATTGACAACTGCCATGTTTAACAAACTGCACGCTACCTCTTTTGACGAAGTCTGCCATCTCACAGAACTCAAAAATAATGAGACCAACCGCGACATCTCGTTCTTATCACTCCCGTGTTTGATTCTTCGCACACTATCTCTCCACTACTCCAAATATATTTCACATGATCTCGACTTTGGCTCGACGATGATAAAACGCAACTAACTGACACTTTTCGACAACACAATGATCGCACAATATTATTAATTCTTTGAATAGTGCAAAGTTAAAAAAATAATTATCTCAACACTATTCCTGATACATATTTGTTTCACGCAGATTATAGGACAATGGATGTGCAACATTTTAATCAATAATAAAGATTGGAAGAGAATAATTTTACTAACACAAAATTTATAATGTCCAACAAAATCTAATCGTAAATTTTTCGGTACAGAAAAGTTAATTATAATTAATTAAAAAGTTAATTATAATTAATCAAATCTGGGGCTAAAATGTATCATACGATAATTCCACAATGCATACTTCGAATAATTAATAAGTCATGTATTCTGTTTAACTGTACGTCGCGAGAAACGTTGATTAATTATTTCCAAATCTCGCTGCGAAAGTAATGCATCGAGAATTCCGGAAAATATTGCCGAAGAAAGTCAATTGAGAGCACACATACCTCTGACCTCGAGTGCCGCGTGTCTTAGTTGGACGCTACCGCGTTTAAGACGAACCAGCGCCGCCATCGTCATCAAACGTGCTGGTACACTGATTGCGTTTCCATGATGTAAGATCGATACCTCACGCACACATCATTGAAAAACTCGCGACTTCTTTCTGGCTACTTTTGCGTCGCGCGATACGAGCGGGACGCAACTGTGAACTATGCGAGCCATACTGGTCATCTGGGCGATGAGAGTGAATGAACATCTCCGTTAACAAGACTTGATACAATAAGTACCCATGCCGGTCAGCCTTGAAGCACCGTGTGTACGCGAGGCTCGTAATATTTTCCCCACGTCGGAGTGCTGAGCGATATCGAACCACAACACTGATAAAGATCTCTATATCCGTTGTATTTTTTTAAATCTTATCGCGACGTGTGATGTAACAATAAATATTATTAAATATAATTAATGCATTAATATGTACAAATGATATTACGTTTGTGCAACGAAAAATATTTTTAGGGTATATTATTGATAAATCGGAAAACATGTAATAATAATATATTTAGATCCTATTTTCTTTTTTTATTCGTCAAAATAATATATAAAATAACAATTTCAATAATAATGATGCATTTAAATTTCATTTTATTAAAGGATGATCGATTGAATGTATAAATTGTTTCTAAAATTCTCGATTAAAAAAATTGCTCTTTTTCGTCTTTAATTCGAGCCTGAGAGTTGATTCAAGCCGTTTTGTATATACATCCCTGTGATGTAATTAGTATAATAAATTACACGAATCATACAAACTATCGATAGCTGGTAACAAAGGAAACTTGGTTAAAAGTCTCTGCCGCGAGTATCTTGCCTTTATGAACCTACAGACATGACATGATAATACGTTTAAGACGTTGAACAGTCCACCATCCGTCGTTCATGGCTTGTGTTACCAACAACCAATAAACATCGGTCGACTACAGATTCAAAAGCAAAAGCGGGGCCTGATGTACGGACCATCCTGTACCAGGCCCCAGCAGGTCGCGCAGTAGGTAGTTAGGTCCCCTTCCCTGTTTCTAAACCTGCCACCAGCAGGGACCAGCGGGATACCACCTGCGTAGCGATTGGTCAGTTTGCAGGCAGGTCAAACGGCAAACACGTCGATCAGTCGGTGTTTGTCATACTTATCTGCCGCTTCGGAGTAAAGCGCGCAATTCTCGTGGTCTTGTATTTCTCGCGTCTTACGCGCGATTCTTACAACACGCACGTGTGATACGACGGTCCGCAACGTTTAATCCTGAACGGTAATTCCGGACGCAGAACAGGAGAGCGCGGAACAACGCTCTCCTCAAGGGGGACTATAGAATCGGAGTTGCGCCAGCGCCGAGGATTACTTTTCAAACGAGCGCAGAACAAAATGCGGCGTGTCAGCGCGCCCGGGTAATTTGACGTGTGTGCAACGTGCAGTATATTTTCTTACAGTGTTATCATATTCGTGGTGCGTTCTCTGGGGGTCTTCCACACAATCGATCGTCGCGACGGTGAATATCGAGGGAAGGTGTCGCGGCACGAACGAGCGACGAGGTGAGTGGACTCCGTTTTGATTGCGTTTTGACCGTTTGCTCTGAGGTTAAGTTAGGTATCTTACTGGGGTTCCGACAACGCGTCTCCCCCCGCCTCCACGCCGTCACCTCTCTGGCCCCCTCGCGAGCGTTCCGACGCGGACAATACGGGTCTCCGAGAGATCAGCGAAGGGCATTCGGGTCCATTCCGATCGAAAGGACTCAAAGGATCCTTTGAATGATCGGAATGCGTGCCGGCGCATCTCCTTCATCTCCGCTTCTTCTTCCACTCATCCGGATCCCTTCTCCATCTCGTGTTCTCATCCACTCTCATTTCACTCTCGCCTTCGCTCCGTGACTCTCTTGAGAATTTTTATTTTGTTTGATTTGTCTTTAAGCTAGTTTTAATACCAGTTTCCGAAGACTAGCGTTAATCTCTAACGAGCGTCTTCTTTCCTGACGATCTCCCTTCTTCCTTATTCTAATTTATCGTGAAAATGGTTTTACCCTCTCTGCCATTACAATTATAATTCTTATTCTCGTCATTAACATTCTCGTTATCGCTACAGTTCCCGTTGTAGCAATTGCTTTGATAATTTCGCAGGAGATGCTAACGAGTTCCTCTACCTCCGTTTCGCATCATCATATTTACACTTTGTAATTAATCACAGAAGATTATTGCAACAAGAATAAAGAAAACGCAACGCGAATTATTATTTTATAAGCTGATGTGTTTGATTATTAAATTTTTTAAAGAATTTATATATAAATCGAGTTCTCCTTTTCTTATCCACGATTCCACTATTCCTTCTCTCTTTCTGCTCTTCCCCTCCCCCTCTCCACTTCTTTTGGAATGCGCTTCTCGAGGATCCCGACATATTTCTGGTCGTAAGATCATTCGTAACAGGTTCCCAGCTAGAGTTTTGATCTCCCGTTTCTGCTTGCTAGAAATACGAGTGGCACTTTAAATGACGACCACGAAAATCGTGGGACAAGTTTGTCATAAGTAAACGCGTTGAGCTAATTAATAATATATAATCATAGGAAATTTACGAAGTTCTCAGTACTTGAACTGATTTACTTAGGAACTATAAATACTGTTATCTTTCGCGCACGTGGATGTATGATAATCCTTGAAAGTTCATCCAGATCAAATTAATCGTAACAAAGCGTATCTTTCTAATTTCAAATAATATATTAAAAAAAAATAAAATATTTGTAAAATTTATATAAGAAGAATAAGAGATGTTCTTATATATGTGTGCGTGCAATAGTATTGCATAGATTTATATTTTAATAATAAAGTTATGTTAAATATTTTAATAAAGCATCGCTAAGAACCACTCTCCAGAATTATCGTTAATCCATTTTATAATCAAGATATCTATCTCGTCGCTTTTAATATTTAAATCTATGAATAATATATAATCTGCATAATCTGTTTAATATATATATTCTAAATCTATCTATATATATATTTATCGTAATACAAATCTCTAAAATCTCTAAATTTTGTTATTGCAAAAAAAAATAAATATCTCATTTTCTTATATCACTTTTAATTGAAAGCGACGAATAGAAACAAATCTTATTTAAAATTTTTTTAATGTTTTCGCCCCGCATAATACATATGCATAAATCTGCGCGACGAAACTGTCACGGCAAACGGATCCGGGCGACGTAACCGGAGCAGTTTGACGTGCGGCGACCTTACCGTGCATCGTAACGCACCGTTGTGTTGTGCGTGCTTTGAAAATCGCGCACACACAAATACCGTTGCATTAAGGTCGTTCACTTATATACCTGCCTAGCTACCTACCGACTGCGGTGCGGCACAGGAAGAACTGCTGGTGTTTGTGCGCGGCGAATTGCGGAAGAAAATGAATACGTTTGAGAGGCGTGTGTCTTTCTTTTCTCAGCGCGGGTCACCTTACAACGCGCTCCCTTTTTGCGAGCTTGCCATTTCGGCCGAAACTCACGTACGATTCTGAAGCGAAAGTTCCGAGAAATCTACTAGGAACAGTCTGGCGAAATTCTGCAACAATCTTTACGTGATATCTCGATCCCATTGTTGATGGTCACGTTTGGACGTACGTGATTCGAGAAAATATCGTTGCATCAGTTACATAAATTAAATATGAACATGTAGTTGACATGATTATATTCTCTTTATAAAAAAAAATCTTACTACGACCATACGAAAAAATACTTCTCTGACAATGTTTGATTTTATTGTCTGAAATGATAATGCACGAAAAAAGAAGCAGAAAGAAAACGAACATTTTGTTATAAATCTATATAAAATTCTATAAAATATAAGCATTATTACGATTATAATTTTGATAAAATCGCTTAAATAATATTGATTTATTTGACTTGATTTTTGCAATATCGAGTGCTTGTGTTTTTAAAGCTATCATGTGTGTAAAATACTATCACAAATAATTCCAAAGTTATATAATCATGGAACTATATATTGTGCACAATATCGCGGAAATTCGACGAAAAGATCGCCATCCTGTTCATTGGAATTACACATGTTACACAATAAGTTATATAATTCTGATCGAATGGTTTTAAGAACGAGCGCAATACAAGTATCATTCCTTGAATATGTGTTTACCGGTTGAAATGTATGAAAAATGCTAGAAGACGGGATCTTGCGCGAATAACTTATAAATTAATTCCGCATAGTTTTAATCTTCAGAGAATCAACAAACAGAGTGAAACGCGCGCTTTCGAGCTATGGCGTTATTCGCGGGTATAAATCGCGTCACATCCCAAATACGTGATATCCTCGCGAGACCCAATTAACTGCGCTGGCAACTGTTAATCAATGCATCTGATAATCTCCATTTAGAGAATTCATTACGGAGTAAGACACGCGACATGCGAAGAAGGACACGACGGTACAAAAGTGAAACTAGATTTTCTCTGGCGCCGATTCAATTCGCAGCGTGCGAATTGCTTTACGGTCCATTTGCTTGTCTCCCCTAATTACGAAAGTCCACTTCTTCTCGTCAAGCTTGAAAATGGAAGAAAAAATTAAGGATTCCGGACTACTTTCTTCTTGTTGATTCTAAGACTGCCAAGTTGAGAAAGTAGAGTCATTATAGCTGAACTCTTTGATTATGCGAGCGAGAATCTATTATGCGTGATTGTTTTGAGAAAATCTTGTGTCTTGTAATATGCATAAGAAGTATCTTCTGTATATGCATTATTTTTATGACACAGATACATTTTCTCTCATCGACATTTCAATAAAATAAAAATTATTGTCTTGCAAAATAAAATTGAGTATTCTATCCCCAACGCGAGCGAGAAATCTTCTAAGAAATTAATCTTTTAGAAACAGTCATGGTAACTAAGATTTCTAAGGAAGTTTCTGGGACATGCTGTAGATAAATAGCTTTTGCTAAAATACAATAATGCGAGGCATTACAAACATAAAAAGGCAACGTAAAAATTAAATATAGAATTCATGAAAATACGACACAGAGTCGATTGAAACAAATTACTCGGATCTTGTAGAAAATCAACCCTGCGTTGCATAATTCGAGTTGATAAATACTTCTCGAAACGTTTAATGTCTTAAATATGTCAGACGATAAACTTGATATTAAATGCAGGAATAAGAATTCTTGGCAAAACTCGTTGGGCGTTTCGAGAACTACGAAGGAAGTTTGCATATCGCGTCTAACGGCAAAGTTTGCAAATTTTAGAGGCCTATTCGCGCGCCGAAGTCGTTTGCCGAAGAGCAATTTGCTTAAAACGGGCACTGCTACAGCACGCTATTTTTACATAGCCAAGAGTGCGGTATAATAGCTCCCACGAGAATGTATTCTATAATTCACGATTATAATTATTTCCGCATACAGCTTAATACTAGTGCACTTTCATCACTGATCGCATGAAGTCGACATATGTCTCGCAACGATTTCAGCATCGCAAAGAAGAAGAGATGACATGATGTAATGCGATGCAGCAATTAATGCTTTTAACTGAAATGGAGTCGTCCATAGAATGCAACAGCATTTTTTCAGAAATTTGTTAGATTGGAATTTTTTTTTTTTTTTTTTTTTCTACAGTATTTTATCATGATATTAAAATGTTAGGAGTTTTTTTTTTATTGCAGAATTCTAACATAAAAACCCTGATGTAGCACGAGTCGTGTATAAAATAAAAAAACGGCTTTGTCATGAAAAAAAAAAGTGTTGGAACGTCGAGAAGGCACGCGCATTACATTGTGTTTCTACAGTATTTTATCATGATCATCTTGTTTCTCTCTCTCTCTCCTCATACTGTATATCGATCGTAAATACTTAGCAATGTATTTTCTCAATAAGAATGCGTTAGTCATCTGAAGTGTTGTATGTCATTATACTGATACATTCAATGACTATTCAAAACAGGAATCATTAGGCATATCTTGTAGGAAGAGCAAGATGCATTTAAGCAAAATATTTTAAATACAGAATCTAGTTTAGTTACATCATTGTACGTATAAAGTATAGCGATCGCAATATAAAGAACCTTTCCAAGAAATGTTGCACCACACGATACAACAAGATACTTTACTTATGAGGAGCGATCTAGAAATTCTTTAGTGAGATGTAAGGCGTCGACTATTAGGGAAGGTTCTCACCGTCCGATCGGCAATTTTCTTCGCCATAAGCGGTGGGAGCACGCGTGTCGCGACAATCGGAGAAAACGCATAAATGGTTCGACACCTTTTGGAATCCAGTTGAATCTTTGCGTAGGGCCGTAACATCAATAGTCACGCTACATTTATTTTGACAAAGTTTTTCGTGGAATTCGGCGCATTCCTTTTTTGTGTCACAATGCGCTATGTATTTACGAGTCAACAAATAAATGAGAGACCCGAGAAAATGGATAAATAAGAAAATAAATGAATAGCTGTAGTATGTTTTTACCTGTTGGAACTTCTGGGAATTATAGCGTCACATAGTAATAAAATAATAGTGCTTATTTTATTTTCTCTCTGAGAGAAAAAAATACAGGAAAATAAAAAATAATATTAAGATTAAAGAATCCATATAAAGTGACATAAATTCAAAATTTATATGTGTGTGTAAATTTTGTAGATATAATGCTAGTAATTGTATAGAATCTGTTTTCTTTTTTTTTTTATGATTGTTCGGAATTTCATTAAAAACTGTATATCACACAAGAATTCGCGGTTGACGATACGCGAGTGTTTAATCCAAAAATTTTAATTTTTTAATAATGAGCAAGGCTCTCTCGATGAAGATTACTTTGAAGTTTTGTATATCAAATATCGATGTTCTATGACGGCCCGGGTAATATTTTCGAAGAAAATTGCATCGAACATACCAGGTCGCCCGCCGCTGTCAATGGGAAATACATCTATGATCCTTTGGCATTATCGGCGAAACGAAGTACCGGATAACCGTGTTACGAGTCAATCTCTCCGCCAAGAATAAGCAAGTCCCCGGAGGGCTTTGATGGAGACGGGAATAGTTCTTTTTTTTATTCCGGTCGCGGAACGTTCGATGAATCCGTTTCGCGTTCGCATTATTTTTATTTCGCGGAAATGATCTCTATCTATAAATCGTGAATGATTAATAATAATCTCACAAATTAATAATTACAATTTATATTTAAATTTTTATTGCCATTTAAATTGTAATATTTAGACAAAAAAAGTTTTCCACCTAAATATCGCAATAAATTCTCTCATTCTCGATGCGCGTTTGCGAGCTCTTTTGTTTTTTATATAAGCGTGGGCGTTTGTTTCCAACGCATCTCGAAACAAATCTCTTTCCGATATCTCTTCGACAGGAAATTATATTTGCGCCAATATCTGAATAACTCTCTGTCATCAGAAGGTGTTCGGTGATGCGAATGTTCATTTGCTCGCATTGTAGTCGACACTCCACGCTATTTATATATGTCCTCTGAATAGGAATAGGGACCGTGTATCTCTTCCGCTCACAATTTTAGATAGCTCGCATGATTAATCGAGTTTCTTCGCAACGCACCACATGGAAAATGTTGCGTGCGATCTAATCGATCGGAAG
>NW_021849707.1:106343-114357 GCF_003651465.1 Formica exsecta | reverse complement strand
CGGAAGATGACAACGTCAAATTTCAACCCATTCATCGGTGATTTATTAAGCCGCTCGCGAGTGATAATTACCAGATTGTGTATGTCATTATGAAATAACTGTTTAAGAGATTGCGCTATTAATTTACATATGAAAGATAACAAATATGATAGCGAGAGAGTTGAATCAAGGCAAATTTGACTATTGAATTTGTAGGAAAAATCAGTGACCGTGTAGATTAAAAATAGCTTTGAATCTGAATTGTTTGCAGATTTATGTCATTTTTACGATTCATGTCATGGCTGATTTTTTTGTGCGAACCTAATAATGCGAATAATCTATTTTGTTTTAGAGCTTTGTTTCGTCTCCACCTTTATCCAAGAGAGATATTGCACATTTTTTATGTTTAAATAAATGGAAAAATAGATAGAAAATTTATTCGCAGATTTCAGGCCATTTTAGAGCCATAGTACTTGAATAATATTTATACGATTTTTAAATAATTGTCACGTATATGTTACGAAATATAATATAAATATATTCTAAATTTATTCACAAGGTTACGGCGTGTGTGTTGCGCGTAAAGAGTATAATGCAACGTGTCATTGAGAAGTTGTATAGTATTGAATTTACTAGAAAGATTTTAGAATGTCGTCACATGTTATGCGAGCTTTCGAGAATCTTCGGTACTGTCGCGAAATCTTGTAATGAGCTTACCAAGTCGGGAAGCCTTATATTGGCACGTCCCGCGGCAAAGTAGACGCGAAAAGTGGCAAACCGTTGCTGGCAGTTGTGCGTGCGTCACGTGCCGGGATTTCATGCTCCGTAAAAAGCCGTAAAAAAAAGCGAGCTGCTGAGAATTACGATTCGTAACACATTCGCACATATCTGAAAGATAGTCGACAGAGATCAACATAACACGGTAAGTTTATCGATAACATTACAATTAAAGATACATGTGGCCGCGAAAATTGTTTTATTTTCACGAAATTTAATTTTTATCCTACTTAGAGAAATATTTATATATAAATATAATATTTCATTATATTTTTTTATATTAAATTGGTAAAAATATCTATTATTAAAGTTAAAATCGAATATTTTATAAAATACTCTTTATACTTTAATAACTTAACGCGGGATAATATTTAGCACTAATTGCTTCAGAAATAAATGTGCGTTAAGAGATCGTCACAATGTTACCTTAAAGCCGATAAAGTCAAAGTCAAGTAATATGCCCTCGTTTTCAGACTCATTTTCAATTATAACTAGCCAAATATTTGATGGGGCGAGATATAATATTGATGCGATGATATAGCCCGAGCTCGCAAACGACGGTTTATGTGTGGTGCATGAAAGCAACGGTAGAGAGATTAAACTTTCGTAACTACGCATACAACAGAGTGATTCCCCACTTACGGCAGAGGGATGCACTGAGAATGAGGGCTCGCCGGACGTATCACTTTCCATAGAAATGATCGCGCGCAGCTCCGGGCTGTCCTTTGCCGATAACTGTCCCGCCGTTGCAATTTCCACGTTCATTGACCGCAAGCTCCATTCCTCGGAATTGCGTTGCCGCATTTCATATCACTTTATTGCGTACAGATTGTACAGTAAGTGGTCTCGTGCACAGAAATTTAAACTGACTTTAAGAGAATTTTACTTCGCGCGTTCTGTCATATATGTAACTACACGTTGATAGTATATAATGGTATATATATATATATATATATATATATATATATATATATAATCAACTATCCAATACACTCTTACATCTATTCACATAATATATTCTATATCACAATAATGCTATTATATTTTTTTACAAAATATAGAAGTACCGAGTGGCGCACCAGAACCTCCCTTGTTCACTGAACGTTTCCAAGAGGTACTTGTTCCCGAAAAAGGTACCTTTAAGTTAACCGCCAAAGTAACTGGAAATCCTGTCCCGGAAGTTATTTGGCTGAAAAATAACAAACCGCTTGACAAATCGCCCAATATCATAGAAAGTTACGACGGTGAAAACATCTTACTCGAAATTAGAAATGCGGATTCAGAAATTGATACTGGAGATTATAAATGTGTCGCCAGTAATCCGGTCGGAAAAGCTTCACATGGTGCAAAAGTAACGGTAGACGTTGCTAAAGTCTCTTTATATATATATATATATATGTACCATTATGATATACTATCAATATGTAGTTCTCTTTTTTACACGCGCATCGATCGTTTTCGATAACAGACGAAGAGTGCGTCGATGCGTAGAATAGGAATAATGATCGAGCCAACTTTTCTAACTGGGTGTTCGCGATGGACGACTTCGGAAGTGGAGCATTGGACGACATTGTACTGTTACCTCATAGTGACCAACTTTCCGTTCGTGACGTAACATACCCATGTGCCCATTTAATTATGAAGCGAGTAATTATGCAACTATTGGTAACAGCCGGCAATGGACCTGGAGATCGATTTTCCTCTTTTCATTGTGTCCTTAATACATCTTCTGCCATAAATATTATATTATCAGAATTACTTTATTAAAACATATAATTATGATTCTGATTATTATAATTATTATTTTGATTATTATAATTACTAGTCTGATTATTATAGATCAAAGACAATAAAATACTTCCTTTTTACAACTTTGATGCTGTCCGTAACGTTTTTATGTCATGATTTCATACGATTTCGCCACTCACAGTGAACAAACAGCTTTTATCGGCCTTTTACTCTTCGTGACGAAGCATGTGATGTCGTAGCGTTTGTATGAACTGAAACAAATCAGTCGTCTATCGATTCGCTCTGCTTCTACCGGCACACCCTTTACGAATCATATGAAAGCGTCGATAAGACGTGGCACGTTCTCTATCAAATACAATTACAATCAATCGTTGGCCTTAATACGTTCTAACTTGAAATCTGCCGTCCACCCGTTTTCGTCGAGCGAGCTCGCGAGTCATCGTATCCCTATTATTCGTCGTTGAATTGTGAACAATAGAGTCAAATTTTGGTAACCAGCCAGTCAGTCATTGAAAAGGTAAAAGGGAGGAGGGACTAGAATGGGAGAAAAAGCGGAAAATAGAGCATTATATAGAGATCGTGCTCTGGTAAAGGCTGTTTTTTGTCTCGATAACAATTATACTATTCTTTGCAATTTATTCAATACGATATGTAACGCGAAATTCAATTTATCAGGATCCATGTTTATTTTTGTAGCTTCGCTTTCTTTTCTATATTCTCGAAGATGCAGAGAACGAGATAGGAACGAAAAATTATTAAAGCTGCTTAAACTGCCGCAGATCGAGCAAATATTAGCGAGTTTTGAATCGCATGCAACTAATGTGAGCAAATATTACGTAAATTGCAAATTTCCTCTGAATCCATTTTGCGATAAATGGCATTGAATAATAGCGATTTATGAAATAAAACTTGTAGTTTATTTTGTCACAATTTCAAAATGAGATTATATATATTACTACACATTCAAATAATTTCACCTAATATTTCATAAATTGAAGTCACTATTACAACATTTTATCTTGATCATATGCGAAGAACCGCGAATTTTAATTTTGCATGTCGAAAAGATTGATAAGAAGTGCAAATGTAAGCTCGAAATTTGATCATCTGTCATGGTCATCGCACCCACTCTCAAGTATGCGTATTTCCTCCATATAGGAATGCCACGTGCGACCGTGTTCACGCACACATACATTTCGGAAGAAGAATATATGTTCTTGATTCAACTACCTCCCACATACATTGGCTTCATCCTGAAGCCGATTATCGTAAATTATTATGTAATGAGACAACTTCCCTCAAACTTGTGACCTAAATTATTAATTGATAATCAATATTATGCGCTGGTAATAACAATTAACGAGGCGTAGTGATCAATTTCCCCGATTTGGATAAATAAAGTTAAAATTCTGAACGCATAAAAGTGATTTTAATAAAAATTCATAATATTCCGGCGGCTTTAACTTTCTCGGCACTTGTAAAAGTGATTCTGCCTCTCGATCTCACTCGATTATGTGTCGATAAAAACGTTACATGTTTCTATTTAATAAAAACATGTTATTTTCATTAGATATCAACAATTTAATGTACAGAGTACCATCATATGTTTTTACAATGTTCAACATTGAAATCGATACTTGCAGATGATCGCTGCATGGTCATTATGAAGAAACGCGGAAACAACGAGAACAAGGGTAATAAGAGTCGTCAGAATGCAAATAATGCAACGGAGAAGTGGGATTCGGGAGATGTGAGCGATGACGATAATCAAGGCTTTGGAAACTGGCTTCGGTCCAGTACCGGTGTCGAAATGTTGCGACTCTTTGTAATCGCGAATTCGATTTTGGTCTTTGTGACCATGGGTTGGCCGAATATGAAAGAATCTTTCTACATAATCAGAGATTACTTCGTAGGAGAAGAGGATTAAATTAATCAACGAAAAATAACTTATAAAGAAAGATACTTAAAAACAGCGTTATATAAATTTAATCAGTTTTAAAAACAAGTGTATTTTTATAAGACAATCTTATTCCTCAACAATAATCCTATTTATTACGATTGTTATATATTTTAACGTTGGCTTTATTTTTATCTTTTATGTCATTGATAAATCTAGAGCATTATCACAGCATGAGTTCTTTAAAATTTGACATTGATATTAAAACAAGCATCGAAATCGATAAAAAAACAGGTAGCAGATAATTATTGAAATTGATAGATTGCTATTTCGTAGAAATTATGTTGCTTATTGCTGATTATACACGTAGAATGTAAATAATTTATCTTGTATTTAGTTTATCTCTCTCGTAGTAAGAATATTTTAAGATCGGCGAGAGATCCATAGGATGGTAAGCGATGAATAATAGCCAGCTTTCAAAAGACTTAATATCCTTGCAAATACAAACGTCTGTCAGAACTTTTTTTTTAGATAGCATTTGAAAGTCAAATGCACAGATCGTGATATTTGTGTAAGATAAAGCTCGTCTCTCTGTAGTTTTTTTACTGCAAGTTCTAGAATTTGAAGGAATAAAAACATCGTAAAACTTTTAGCAAAACAAGCGAATAAAAGACAGTTATTAAATCTAAATTTTAATTTTAAGTTAATATCAAACTTAACGACGGTTTAAATTTTAGAAGAAATATCAATTCTAACAATGTATGTCGCGTGTCAATCTTGCCGAGTGTGTTAGACGACAGAGTTATAACGTATTTATAATATATAAAGTATTTATATACTTGAGATACATTTTTATTATAATTCTATATATATTGTATATTATATCTCGCTAATCAATCACAAGCAGGACCTTATCATGTTAGCGTTCGCCGTTCGCGGTGTGGTCCTGCTTGGCGTGTTGAGTTGGTATAGCGCCACTGTATGGAAGATGATCGATGGTTACTTCAAGGACCAGTTTCGCGGTTACTTGCAGGACGAATATCGCAAGCATCCGCGGATGAAAGTCGACGTCGAAAGTATCAGGATCGTCGATAAGGGACCCGTTCCAAGCGTGTTGTCGGCCGAGTCAAGTCTTAAATACGGCATCGCGGAGATCTACGATTCTGACGCGACTTGTCCGGTCGACATTATAGACGCTTGTCAGCAAGCAATCGGAGCTTCGAACGGAAAGTCGGAAGAATCGGTGGCACGTGGTACCGGCGAAAACGCGGCCGACACCGTTGGCGTTAGTCCCACCTTTAAAAATGCATTCCCGGAGAACGAATTTCCAGGTCGATCAAAGCTGGAAAGTAGGAAATCATCGAGCGGCAGCGACGAAGAGAATGACGAAGAGAGGCAACCGAGTGCTATCAATCAAAACGGCGATCGTGAGAATGAGGCGATCAAGAAGTCTCCCGCGTCGTACTCGCGTCGTCTCAACGAGAAGAGATTATCGAAAGCCTCGAAGGAAATCTTGAAAGAAAGATCGCGGGAAAAGCCGAAGAAACGAAGAGTAAATAAAATTGTTCTGACGGATACCGATTTTGCCGGCGCGAAGATCAGGAACGATGCAAACGACGATTTCTCAGAGTTCGAAGAAGAGGATGGTCAGAGAGTCCGCGAGGAAGGGATTCTCGTATCTGAATTGCCATTCAAGCCTAAAGCGGACATTGGCGACTTGGATAGGGTTACTGCAGAAGAGTTTTGTCCTCTGACCTTGGAGGACGAGGCTTCCTGCGGAGAAACCACCACGTGGCCGTGACTACGCTTGATGCACCGTCGTTGCATCGTGGAATTGAAAGTATTAGATCGCACGAGAAAAGTTATGCGTTAACAGCGGGATCTCGAAAGGATTAGGGACATGCTGAGAAGAGAGAGAAAGAGAAAACTGAGAATATTATTAGAATAAATCTGTTCAATCAGTTTTGCAGTTCTATTAAAGACACTGATGATAGATGCAGTATGAAAATATTTGAAATCTTCATGTTTTTATTGATGTATTGCAACACTTTTGAAATAAAATAAAATAATGATATATAAGATATAAAATATCATATTATAAATAAACTATAGCAATATATTATGTAGCAATATATCTTGTTACCTTTTTATTTGATAAATTAATTCAACTAGATCTTAACTAGATACAACTTAAATTTGTATTAATATTTTGTCTTTTTAAATCATATATAAAATACATGTTCATATATAACTTGAATTGAATATATATGTATATACATATAATACATTTTCTTTTATATTTCTTGTTATGTCTTTAAATTATCACACTAATCGAGGGTATGTTTTCGCTGCCTAAGGATATTTCGAATCCAGGACAGATATAAGTAATTATGTGAATCGAATAAGGTCACTAAACAGACATCGCTGTCCTTTGACCTTGGGAGAAGAGATTCTACTTTAAGAGGAGAAACTATCGAGTGGCCGTGAGAAGTCAGAGAAATCGCGATGTACGGTGTCGTATTGGCTTTCAACGAAAAAATCGTAAAATCACGCGATTCGTCTGCAGATATCTCATCATAATGTATGCACTGAAGGATGAAAAAAAATTTGATATGTAAATGTTATTATGAACACATTGTCGTGTTATATAAAGATGATAAGATGATAAACATATCAAGTTTCATGTTAATAATTAAATAACACGTGGGAATATAATTTCAAAGAAAACATAAGACCGAGGTAATACATATTCTTAACATTATCACACTTCGTCTATTAGATAATAAAACTCACGAATTACTAATAGTAAAATAATCATATTTTATCTTTTATTCATTGTGCGTGACAATGGAACTCCGTAATTTTAATAAGCGGAAGGCGTATATAATTATGCATACATTTTCGGAGCGGTAGAGGAAATCGCATATTATCTCAAGTAATGAGAGACACATCTATTTTTCTCGCAATATATTTAAAAAAGAGTATTTATGTACTGCGTTTATGTTTCTTTGTACTCGACTGAAGCGATTTTGATTGCTATCATTAAAGTTAATGATTTATCAACGGATATACGCCAACGGTTCATGCAAATCAGCTGTTCCGTTAGTGCAGTTAGGCGCAAATGTAAACACATTGAGAAAATTCATTCATTATTATTGAACCGTAAGAAAAGTTTCTCAAGATTGTTCTGAATACCACCTTTCAGCTTTTAAACTTGTATATTCGTATCATTTTTAAATATGCTTTTTTGTTCCTTCAATGTTATTTAAAAAAATTTTATATACAAGTTTATGTGTGTATATATGTGTATATATATATATATAAAAGAAAAACTTTTTAAATGTTTTACTTGTCTTTGTTAAAAAATCTAATATATTGCTTTTATAGAATGAAACGACACAATATTAATGGCAATTCGATACCTGCAAACTCTGACACATATAAAAGATTATATATTATTTAAAACGTAATTTTGTTTTAGCGGTGGACAAAATATAGAATTGGACGCAAACTATATTGAAGAAACAATTATGATATTCAAAAAATGAATTGCGAATATTTCACGTGGCAGGTCGAGATTTTTGTTTTTTTAATATAATATAATAATATTAT
>NW_021849707.1:96355-106178 GCF_003651465.1 Formica exsecta | reverse complement strand
AATATAATAATATTTTTTAATATAATATATAATATAATAATATAATAAATCGTGTATCTGGTTACATTTGCACATTGAAATACTCGATACCGACGTTTTCTGTTATCTCAGAGAGTCTTGTCAATTGGCTGTGTAAATCGAAACAATTTACATTCGCCAAGCACACACGGTATCGATTGCATTTTAAAGCAGTGACGTTTGTGAACGTGCGCGAAGAATACTAACAACTAACAGCGCTATTGAATCGCAAATAATGACCATACAGGATGGTTACTGTAACGTCAATTTCATTTGTCCTTCAAAATAACATGTTTAAATCATTATCATATAAAACAACGAATATTGATATTAATGGTGATTTAAATCAAATTAGTCACAATGTGTAATAAATAAAATATTAATTTATACAAACCGATTATAATTGCAGAACCTTGGTAAAGCAAGATATTTAAATAGGAATGCCTTATATTTGTAAGAGGGAAACAATGCTTCTGAATATTTATTTATGATTATCTACAATATTCGAACCGTGTCGAATAATGATGTGATTTTGCGCGAGAATGTATAATACTGTATTACGTCATTGAATCATTCGATGTAATAAAAACAACGTTTATACCTGTGTTGTTCCATCTCCAGTTAGATGTTTATATGACAGAAGTAATATAACAGAAAGAGAATTCTGAATATAAGATAAGAAAATTAATTAAATAATTAACTAAATAATATAAATCTAATCATCTATCGTAAATCAAATATTTTCAGTATATGAAACTAAACTTTAAATGTTTTATTTATTATATAATCTGCGATTATTTATTCCAACTTCATCTACGCGACGGGAGATGCATTCCAAACCGCGATGTATGCACAGGTCGATGATCGAAGTCACCGTGCGCGCGGTATGTGGCGCGATGTACTTGCCGCACTCTCGACAGATTTTTTATTCGAGCGTATGCCGCGGACAGGAGAACGTGAGAAGTAATGCGCGTAATAATGCAATCGTGTTTCGTGATTTCAGCACTCGTGATTAGACGATAAAACGCGTAGCGCTCTGCATTTTTCGCGACGGAAGCGCGAAGAACGTTTTAGTCGGAATTTCGTGACGCGCAAGCATCAATCTCGAAGTCACGAATTATCAAAATGACCACGGAGCAGTATCTATCTATTTTTAATCGTTTGCCGGATATGCTTCTTTAGAGAATCGCCGCAAAAAAGTGTCTTTCTGCTTAACGACACAACATTTCCTCGCGTACACCGTGAGCACGGAGGGGAGAAATAACGTTGATAAGAACGCTCGCGAAAGCAGGTAATTTCCTACGTAATTGAGAGAAGATACACCGGCAATGGCCTCGTTACGGTAGCCGTCGATTTCCGTAATGACTTCCCGCGCTCCTATTTGGCGCTACGCTTTTTTATATCTGTGTTTCTCACAAGAATCATAAGGCCGAACGCGGATAGCGCGACTCGCAAATATCTCTATCTACTTCCGGAGATTGCTATTAATCACGTAGATTAGATATAATATATACATTACATTTGCCTCAAGGATAACGATCGCTCTTATCGCTCTCATAATATCAGAAATCTCCCATCTTTAAACACATATCGATATGTAAAATGTATGTAAAGGTAGCTTGGCTACTTACATATTGCTTTTGTATTGCTTTCATATAAAAAGAGTTCGAAATGTCTCATGCAAATATGCAAACATATGCTTACTGCGTTGACAATGCGACCATTGGCACAACTGAATTAAATCAAGAATAATAAAGATGAAGAAGAACTTGAAAGCGCAATTAAGACGAAATCAAAGTCGAGCGGCAGCAAGGAAAGGTCTACGACTAGTTTATGGCAGTTTTCATTATAATCTTAAAAGCGTTGTTTCCCTTCCTATTCACCCAGGGCATAGCCGGCAGCTTCGTTAGAATTCCTCGTAATTACATTTCATCATCGACGCAAACTTCATCACTGCTTCCTTAAAGATCTTTGCGTCAATGTAAGTGTTTAGACACTTTCACGACAGTCGCGAGTCGTGATCGACGTTAAAGAGAAAAGAGCAATAAGACTTGGCAAATTGTTAAAACAAAACTCTCGAAAAACCAGTTATGCTATCAGATATTACACTATCTAGTAACATCCTTATTAATCACCACAATTTGCTTTACAAAAGAACAGCATACAAATAATATAAATGATGTCAATAACATATTGCTATTAAAACTTATCACTCTATCAAATTAGATTTTAAATTAATACTTAAAAGAGATTAATACTTTAAAAAAGTTAAATTATGTATTTCTCAAGATGTTTTATTAATCAAAATTAAGATATTCTCGTAAAAGTTTATGAGGCAATTAAATTATGTATGAATTGTTTCTTTATAAATTTAATATAAAGTTAAAGCCCATTTTATATTTCCCAATCGGCAACTTCCAACGTGACGATGCATTCACGAAATTCATCTCATGGAGGAGTCGCGCTTTATCTTCGTCGACTAACGCAATTAATCGATCAAGCGAAAGTTGATCTCTACGAAAGAAGAGAGAATATTACCGCGAGCAGATAATTTATTTGACAGTTTATATCGTAAAGTATTAAATGAAAATACGCAATAATCTCGACATATACACACACACATATGCACACATGAGAGCTTAATTTGGACTCGAGAACATTAATTTATATATCATTATTCTACAAATATAAAACAAAATTAATTTTTAAAAAATTGATGACGATTATCTGCAAATTCTTTTATTTTTTATATTGATTTAAATTTCGCATACAAATAAATGCCATAGATTTATAAGAAAATCGTTACTCTTCACTTTTACAGTTATAATTTAATAATGTAATAATTCCATGATTAACTTTTAGATGTAATTATTAGATGAAAATGATTCTTAAATTACTCTTAAGTGCAACAAGAGAATAAGGTTTCATCTCACGAAATTCTGTTTTTCATGTTGGCGGAACAAATAAGAAAGCCACTCGAGGGGAAAATCGTGTTGACGCATTAATGAGCTGATCCGGCGAAATGCTAAAGATAGCCTTTTCGGCCTGTGTACGATTTTACCTAATTCCTAATTTGTTTGTTGACGAAATCATTGATAAAAAAAGAACGTGACTTTTATAACATCGTTTCTCTTGCTTTTAAGATGAAAATTTCTCCATAAACATAATGTAATTGTAAAGATACTAAAAAAAATTGATCTCAAGTTCTGAAAAAGTAGATAAAAATATTACAGAAAAAATTTCTATATAAAGAAAATTCACTGATATATTTCTGAAATTAAATATGTTATCTCGCGCTATATATGTATATATATTTATCTGTTTCTAATATTTTTTAAAAATCGTTAAACTTAAATTGCAATATTCTATGCGTTAGTAATTAGTGCATTAATGGGATGATAATATTTGTTACTCTTCGAGTAATTTCGTTGTACCTGGATTATTTGTAAGCGCGAAAAAATGTCTATATCGCGACTTGACGCCATAAAAATAGCATTTGTAAAATTTGCATTTACCACGCCTGGCGATACTTACGCATGGATACGTGATCCGCGTGATAAATTATCTAAATACTCGTTACGTAATATTAGTCACACGTCGCTCTTTCACGGATTATTTTTATATGCCAATCTATGAAAATCGGGACATTATTTCTTCAGTATAAGAAATACATGTAATTTTAATAGAATTTAATGTATTCCGATAGTTTATGAAATAAATATTTTTCAATCGTTTCTTGTGCGGATTTTTTAAATGATTTATGTTTATATGATTTGATGTGAATAAATTGACAGCAGTCAGTTCATCTGTATTTTGTCACAGTTAAATTCGCCAAAAATACGCGTAAACATTGCTATAGTTCAAATGTGCATAGCAAAATAAAACAAATAAAATATATGCACAAATAATGCAATGTATACTTGCACTACGCAAACATGAAAAATTTTAAAAATCGATTTACATTAATTCTTATTATTTTCATCCTGATTCACCAATTCTGTTTCCGATACGTTCGATGAATTTAATCTAAATACTCTTGATCTTGGACACATTGATGGCAAAGAGCGCTAAAATCGCGAATCAGATAGTAATTGGACGAGATATTTCGGTAAGATTTAATCGGATCGCGAGTTACGTTAGTCTATCTTAGAGAACTATTCCAAGATAAGCGTGTCTTATCTGTGCATAGTTTCTTTATGATAAATCTTTTCATATAAAATAAATAACGTTTATAACTCATTTTAAATTGAATCGTAACGTATTGAATATTACTCATCCATCAATAGCAAACAAATTACACTGTAATTCGCGATTCAAGATTCAACACAAACTGTTAATCAATCAAGTAGTTCAGACGGCTGGCTAGCATATTCTGTTTGCAGGCAAACCGATACCCCGCCAATACGTCACGGTCCGCTTAAAGCACACGTTCAATTATTCATGAAATTGTCAGCGGACGTCACGCCTTATACGTACCGAGATCATATTCCATTCGGAAATCACAATCGAATTTGATTGACAGCAAGAAGAACCAATTGAGATGTCCGAAAGCTATTGAAATGGATTTTAATAAGAAACTTTCTTCGCAAATGCAAATTACATTTCAACCTCAATTCTTTAGCGGTCATATGTTTCTGCAAAGTCTACTGAATTCATATTGGGAAAAAATGTATTCATCGAAACAATGTTTAATTTTAATTAATAATGAAACACATATATATTAGTAGCTGTATACTTAAAGGTTGGAGAATAAAGCTGATCTCATTTTTTGTCAGTCTAATTTATTTCAAATTTAATATTTATATCTTTATCTTATCGCAATCACTTCCACACGGATCAATGCGTAGTTCTTTCACGATGTGCGAAATAATTCGATGTTATAAGTAATTATGGGCAGAATTTTTTTTTTTTTTTTGCACGTTCTCTTTTTTTTTGCATGTTGGTCTCTCATATTGGTCGCAAACTCATAGGTATTTTACGCGCGCACGCGAACGCGACTAATTACGAACGCATTATTACCATCGCCGCCCTACGGGAGAGTAATTAATTAAACGTCCTCGACAGACGACCGGGTGTAAGAATTCTACGACTGCTGCGGAACTGCCGTTAATAAATCTAGGCTAATTAGTTAAAGGAGACCTGAAGGCGAGTTACGTGCGCCAATGTGTTTTATGCATCGTTCGAGCCAAGTTTATAAAGTACGACGTCGACCTTGCAGCGAGAATGTCGACACACTCTCGAACTGGCATCTGCTAGCAATCGATTAACACATCTATATCCCACAATCTATACTTTTATTTTTTCATAATCTCTCCCGTGCGCCCGTGTACATCTCTTCGATACAAGCACCAGTTATGATAATCGGAAACAATATCAACCAAAACATTTACATTGACGATTTAAATAGTCTGGCATAATTGCAATACAAAGTTTCTTTAAAAAGTTCTTCTATTATTTAAAAAATAGCATTAATTAAAAGATACATATAACTATTTCCTATCTTTATAATAAATATGTAAATATAGTAAATAAAGTATATTAATAAAAGCAAAAGTAATAAAAAAATAAAAAAAACTATAAACTGCGAAAAAATTACGCATTTAATGATTTGGTTATTATTTCGTCCAAATGTAGAAATATTTTACTGGGCAATTTAAATGTCTATTAGCGCTAAGAAAAAGTTGCATATTCAAGCGAATTGTTCGTTTAATTCTCGATCAAATTAGCGAATCAAATCTCGAGTTAATCGTACATTCCTGTTCGCATGTAATCATAATACCATAAATCTAACTAAAAGTCCTCATCTAAGCAATTAAGACACAAGCTTAATGGAAAACTAGATCAAGATTCAATTTGTTAATGACGAACTACATATACTGTGAAAAAGAAATGCATATAGATATTTCGTTGCGAGAATTGGAAAATGGAGAACAAAGATACACACACACAAAGTTATGACTTTGTTAAAAATACAATTAAATATATTTTTTGAAGCTATTGAAACTCTGACGCTAACAAAATATAATTTATGCGAGAATGTATGTGTGTATGTATATTCTGTAATTTTTTTGCACATTCAAGTAACCATCCACAAATGTCGCGGCATTAAAACGTCATTAGCATTGTTCTATTTGTCCCAACATGCATCCCACATACATATTGAAGATAGGAATTTTAATATGTTATTCCATAATACTTAAATCAAATAATTATATTAGATTATATGTACACATAAATAATAAATTATATGTACACATATATTCATACCTTTATAAATTAATCTTTCGCAAATTTTACCTGCTAACTTGTTAACAATGTTAAAAAGTTATTTAATATTATAGATCTTATACATTTTCTAATTACTAATTATTTAAGCCAGCTTTCATAGCTAAAAGTTGATTAAGTAAATTGGAATCATATCGATTCCCACTCTAGAATCGTTTGTCATTTTAAAAGTGATGATCCACTCTTAAAAAAGGCATGTTAAATATAACATTTTGTCATGGCTGAGCCGTGCATTCGACAGTTCAAATATTAAGTATGTGTATATAATTTTAATTTATTTGATTTTGAAAAAATGGGTAACTAGAGTTAATATCTAAATAATTTTATAAATATGTGTGTGTATGTGAAAAAATTAATTAACGCTGTTAATGATTAAAACTCCTTCGAATTCGAAAGAACAATATTAAAACTATAGGAAAATATAATAATTATAACAAAATAGATTATCGCGTTTCAGAAATCACAATTTTTCATTATTGTATAATAATATATTCTAGTATTGGAAGGTGTAGATTTTTTTGGGATAACATCCCACAAAATATAAAAAAATTTTTAACTTTGTTTAATCAATATTGCAAGAAATATTTCGATTTTTTTGTATGACATTTTGTGAAAACTTGACAGTATACTTATTATCGGGCGATCATATGAACGTGGAAGAATTAATTAATACTGCTAATGATTAAAACTCTTTAGAAAATAATAGATTACGAACAAAACTATAGGAAAATTATAGCAGGATACACTTCTGTTTCTCAGAAATCAATTTTTTCTATGTCGTATTACGTATGAAGATATTTCTAAGTTCCGAGGTGGATATGAAAATATTTTGGAATCTCTTTTTCTTTATTCTCTCAATTACTGTCTTTTTTGCTTCCATTTTATTCAAAAATATTAATAATTACGGTATCCTCACCCGGCAAATGCCTTCGTTAAGGTGGAGATACTATCGAGGAGGAAAAATGTATGAGGATGATTTCTTTCCTCTCTTTTTATTTCTCAGATTAGATTAGGTTTTATTTATTTTAATACATAACTATTAGCGTTTTCGAATGAAGCAAATTTGATCGCTTTGAGAGCAATTAAACTCAATTTACCATAAATATATGTTTAACCAAATAAGTTTTTAAAGAATCTGATTAATATAAATATATGATATATTAATAATATAACTAATATAAAGTACATCTCCCGTTTCCCTAATAATCAAGACGGAATATATGACATCATTAATCCAGAACGATCAAACTTGCTTCACTCGAAAACGTTATATGTTACCGCCGGCATAGCTCTTAGGTTCATTAGAGTACTCAAACCTCCTCACCCGGCAAATGCCTTCGTTAAGGTGGAGATACTATCGAGGAGGAAAAATGTATGAGGATGATTTCTTTCCTCTCTTTTTATTTCTCAGATTAGATTAGGTTTTATTTATTTTAATACATAATAAATGATATAATACATGGTATAATAACTTTAATATACAAAATATATGATATACAAAAAAATATAATCTGAAATATTAATTTTCTTCTAATATATAGGTTTCTTTTAATAAATAGATTTTACAAATTTGTAAAATAAAAAATATAATACATAAAGAATATATAATATATAAAATATATTACAAATATATCATATATTACAAAATATAATACAAAGTTTAATAGAAGATATAATTTAAAATATAATACAATATAATTTATTATTCGGGATTACACGAAAATGTTTGAAATATTTATATAATGCAGATTAAGTTTTATATAATGCAAACAATTATGACCAAAAGAATCGTTAATAAAGTTATCGATCGTTTTTCAATCATAGAAAAAAGTATCTATAGTTAGACTACTCGCGCATTTTGCGTGGACTTTCAAAGAAAATATCCGAAAAAATATAGATGAAGCTTCGATGTAAATCAATTTTTGTTGCTATTTTGGCTTTAAAGCACAAAATTCTTTGCCCTGATTAATCAATCAAATGCTTACTTGAAGTATTTAATTGATTAATCTAATAATTTAAGTATCCCTAATAATCAAGACGGAATATATGACATCATTAATCCAGAACGATCAAACTTGCTTCACTCGAAAACGTTATATGTTACCGCCGGCATAGCTCTTAGGTTCATTAGAGTACTCAAACCTCCTCACCCGGCAAATGCCTTCGTTAAGGTGGAGATACTATCGAGGAGGAAAAATGTATGAGGATGATTTCTTTCCTCTCTTTTTATTTCTCAGATTAGATTAGGTTTTATTTATTTTAATACATAATAAATGATATAATACATGGTATAATAACTTTAATATACAAAATATATGATATACAAAAAAATATAATCTGAAATATTAATTTTCTTCTAATATATAGGTTTCTTTTAATAAATAGATTTTACAAATTTGTAAAATAAAAAATATAATACATAAAGAATATATAATATATAAAATATATTACAAATATATCATATATTACAAAATATAATACAAAGTTTAATAGAAGATATAATTTAAAATATAATACAATATAATTTATTATTCGGGATTACACGAAAATGTTTGAAATATTTATATAATGCAGAATTCATTAGAAATTTTTAGATCAGATATAGTTGATAAGTAACGATTAATGCGATATTTATGATTAATGATCAACATGCAATTACAAAGCTTACTAAGTTTTATATAATGCAAACAATTATGACCAAAAGAATCGTTAATAAAGTTATCGATCGTTTTTCAATCATAGAAAAAAGTATCTATAGTTAGACTACTCGCGCATTTTGCGTGGACTTTCAAAGAAAATATCCGAAAAAATATAGATGAAGCTTCGATGTAAATCAACGATTAAATCACAAGATAAATCGCGATTTAAAATTGTGAAAAAAACGCGACCAATAAATAAATCGACGATAGCCGTAATACTCGATTCCAATAAACGTACATGTAATTTTTAGAACAATTGGAGGAACGATATAATTACTATATATTTAAACGAAAATGTTTCGACGGACATTTGGAGTGCTTTTTATAATCGCGTCTGTAATATAGTATATTTGTGAATATAAAATCTAATGCTCGATTAATTATCAAATGCGTGATTTTATGAAAATTTTGCAATTGAGAATAAAATATATATACCGTTTCGCGGAAAATTGGCTAAACAGGATAAAACCTTATAAATCAAGATACCGTTATAAAAAAACTGCGTTATCGCCACGTTCAGTGGAGGATAACTGGCCCAACAATTTGACCAAATCAAGGTCCCTCCGCTAGATAACACGCCGGTTAATATCCGACAAAGACAAGAACAATCCTAAAGATGGAGAACGATCAACTTCTTGTTTCTACATTGGATCCTGCAAGATCAATCCGCAAAGAAAAGTTAAGTGATCTGTTGAATATCAGGAGCCCCGCTGTAGGAGGGAACGAATTCCGGATCTTCCGGACTACTCCCAAAAGCAATGATTTCGGTAACAAATCGACGACAGTTACCATTGTCATTATTTTCAATTCACGAGATTAAG
>NW_021849707.1:93600-94977 GCF_003651465.1 Formica exsecta | reverse complement strand
TTAAGTATACGCACATTTTACGTTCTATTCATACATAATATTTTGTAACATAATATTCAAAAAAAGTGTAAAATTTATATAAAATGGTATGTTAATTTGAGCATGTATTTTATTATACATATATATAAGATGGTATATCTAAAAACTATCCAGGGCGCATCTAGAATGACAGGATGTCCAATACCTGCAAATGATTTCTTAAAAGAAATCACAAAAACTAATGTTAATATCCTCAGTGCCTAGAAATCTTTTTTCAAAAAAGGACAAAAATTATATTAATTAAAAATTAATTAATAAAATACATTCGTTCGTAACCATAATGTTTGCGAAAGAAAAAATTAATAGAAATGGACAAACTGATTACAATTTGATATTACTTGAAAAATAGAAATTGATATACAATAGCTATATCCATATTCAACTCTGTTATAATTCTTTTTAGCATTAAGACAATAATAATACTAATATTAATAATGATAGAAGAACACTTTTAACAAAAAAGAAGAAAAATATATCTTTTCTTCAAATATATTATTTAAATTAATTTTCTGATTTGACTTCGAAAAGGCGTATGGCAGTCGTTGAGTTACTACCAAAATCATTGCTTTCAGAAATCGCCAGGAAAACCTGGATTTAATTCCAATCTTGCAACGAACATCCCCAATTTTCAACAGAGCACCGAACTAGACATCGCGGATGGATCTTACAAGAACCAACAAGAAATAATTCTCTACGATGAAGATTGTTTCGACTCCTCGCCGGTACGAACCACGTAATATTACTAACGTTCACCTGACGAGAGGGACAGCGATAAGGCCCCCTAATTAAGACAGCGATCGCGTCCAAGAACGTGGAAAGAACGCGGTGTTTTCGCGATAATTTATTAATTTATTTGACGAATATTTAATTCTGATACGAAATCCGTAAATATCAATCAAATCTAAATCATAAAATTCGGGATAATTTATTCGCGATTTTGCAATGTCGAAGATAGTCATCAAATTTCGTGAACGAAAAGCTAATATTTAATCGTCGCTTAACATGAAGTCTTCACATTCTTATTCAATCATTTTTCTATTAAATACTAGAAAAATTAGTAATATTTGTGATATTTATAAAAATTGAGATATAATTTTCCGAATGTATCAATAATTCTTTGGTATAAAAACAAACTGTTAAGTTCATAAATATTTTTAAAATAAATAATATAGAAATTAATATTTAACAAATATATTAGAATTTCTTTATATTGCCATAATATATGTTCATTCGATAAATTTTCGTGTAATTTACAACAAAAAGGAAATTTTACATATAATTTATAATATTATTAATACAATTACAATATATAATTACATATCAATTACAATTAAAGCA